>NC_136693.1:30440537-30448037 GCF_947650265.1 Symphodus melops
TGTGAAACCTCCGACAACAGGTGGGCAGGCTGACGCTAACGCCGTCACAGGATGCACCGTCAGGAGATCGTTCTGCCTCAGACCTCGTTTTCCCTGCTTGATTTAAATAAATACATAAACATATAAACATATAAAAAGTGATGTTTGAAGCGTGCGACTTGTCACAGCTCTGTTCTGCCAAAGCAACATTAAATAATGTGAAAAAGAAAAAAACGTTTGTAGTTCCTTTTTCTAAAGCAGTGACTCAGTCAGAGCAGCATGCTGGTCTCCTTTACTCCATGAGCACTGGGATATACTTTCCATTTGTCACTATAGTTAATCGTGATTAATAAAGGTCTGAAAGGAATGCATTCATTGTTTTTTTTTGTTCTTGATTTTGTCCCTTCAGGCTCACTGTAGATAGTCTCACAGTGATGGAGAAGAAGGACTTTGAATGTTTCGTACTTTGGACTGAATGTCGTCTGCGTTCTGTTACGGTTCGGATGTATTAGATGATGTTTGGTACCTTTAGGTTCTGTTTGTTTGTGATGAACCGGTTAGCATGGTTAGCGTTTAAAGGTCAGCTCCACTGAGCATCAGTGACTTTTCTTAGTTTTGTTCATTATTTGGTGGACAATCCCCTTTCACAATAAAAGCAGCTAATCTCCCGCTGTAGGTCCGGTTGTAAGTCAGAAACCTAAAATACATGATTAAAAATGCAGATACAATAAATTACATTCCATGTGTAATTACAGGAGGCCTAAGCAAAAGGAATAACTGGGTATTGGGTGTTGGATGTGTGAACTCTCAACCAGCCTCTCAGCAAATATTTTCATAAATTCACAAAACTTGAATAAATCTCAGTCTGTCTCTCCTGAGGAAGCAGCCAAAGTTCATGAACATATGCAGCCGGGAGAGGCAGAGCGACATGACACCATCTGAATGTAATCCTCTCTTGATTAGCATATAGCTCTACTGTATTTCTCAGCTAGCCAGCCCACCCCCCCGTCTTAATCCTTCCTCCGCCTGTTGTGTTTCTGCTCCACTGGGGACCAATCGCACCAATTCCACTCATCGAGCTTGATAATTAGTGACAATTGTAAAAGTAATTTACAAACTCAAGCGATGCCATTGAGCAAATGGTGCCAATTAACTAGAGATGCTAATGTGGGCAGAAACGCGGAAAAAGCAGCATCCGACCTCCATTACAGCGAGACGAGGAGGAGCGCCTGGAAGCTGTCCTCTGAGTGTCAGGGAGAATTGTCCAGGGAGGAGAAGGAGGGGAGGCGATGCACAATGTCAGCCGGGCTTGTCACCATGCTGCAGATTAATCCCACAATATGAGAACAAGTATCGTGACCGGGGCAGCGACATTTTAATTTACATTGAAGGCAATTAGCTGATGCCATTATTCAGACTCACTGGCTCCACCAGCAGAGGATTGCTGCTCTCCTGCTGCATGAGCATAGCAGAGATTTAAGTGCACGGGGGAAAAGGCATCTGGACTGCAGATCACTGAGATGCTGGACCAAATTTCATTAGTACTGGTTGAAAGTCTTCGCCTCACTCAGGAGCTTTTTGTCTACAATGTAAGATCCTGAAACACAGCAGGCCTTTCCTACAGACTGTCCGGTTCCCCTCACATGATTTATAATGTGAAAAGGTGCTTTTTTTATCCTGAAATAATTAATATCCGACGGCTGCCTGCAGCTTGGGTCTGTTAATTAATCAAGTAAAATATCCTGGGGACCAAAAATAAGATGAAGCTATGCCCATGTTAAGAGCACAAAGACGACCGCTGGACGTCTTTTAAGTGTACCGCTAAAGGTCGTGAACTCAAGGTAAACATTTTCAAAACACTTCTGGACAAGTTAAAATGTCGCTGTGTGGAGTTTTCAGTCTTTGTGTGTTAGCTTCCTCTCGCTCTGCTGTTGTCTCAGGGTTTTCATGGTCCCCAGATGAGGTTTCTTTAAGCACCAGCATGAGGACCGCTTTGAGCGAAACCCCTTTAGAACAACTGTAGAACTGTAGAGGACTACAGGTGTATTTAAAGGTGGAGTCAGTGGACAATTTTGTAAACATCTAAACTTGTCCCCTCCTCCTGGGCTCATCACCCCCTGAAGCTCCGCCCCCTGCAGGACGTAGTGTGTACGTTAACTGCTTGTACCTTAGTTAGCACAGGCTAACCGCCGGTGTTTGTCAGCTTCCTATCCAACAGGAAGGAGAAGAGTTTTATTTTGAAGGGACGATGGAGCAGCCTCACTTTAGGAGAAGACTGAGTTTTATTTTGAAGGGACAAAGAGCAGCCTTACTTTAGGAGAAGACTGAGTTTTATTTTGAAGGGACGATGGAGCAGCCTCACTTTAGGAGAAGACTGAGTTTTATTTTGAAGGGACGATGGAGCCGCCTCACTTTAGGAGAAGACTGCGTTTTATTTTGAAGGGACAAAGAGCAGCCTTACTTTAGGAGAAGACTGAGTTTTATTTTGAAGGGACAAAGAGCAGCCTTACTTTAGGAGAAGACTGAGTTTTATTTTGAAGGGACAATGGAGCAGCCTCACTTTAGGAGAAGACTGAGTTTTATTTTGAAGGGACAATGGAGCAGCTTCACTTTAGAAGAAGACTGAGTTTTATTTTGAAGGGACAATGGAGCAGCTTCACTTTAGGAGAAGACTGAGTTTTATTTTGAAGGGACAAAGAGCAGCCTTACTTTAGGAGAAGACAGTTTTATTTTGAAGGGACAAAGAGCAGCCTTACTTTAGGAGAAGACAGTTTTATTTTGAAGGGACAAAGAGCAGCCTTACTTTAGGAGAAGACTGAGTTTTATTTTGAAGGGACAATGGAGCAGCCTCACTTTAGGAGAAGACTGAGTTTTATTTTGAAGGGACAATGGAGCAGCTTCACTTTAGAAGAAGACTGAGTTTTATTTTGAAGGGACAATGGAGCAGCTTCACTTTAGGAGAAGACTGAGTTTTATTTTGAAGGGACAAAGAGCAGCTTCACTTTAGGAGAAGACTGAGTTTTATTTTGAAAGGACAAAGAGCAGCCTTACTTTAGGAGAAGACTGAGTTTTATTTTGAAGGGACAATGGAGCAGCTTGACTTTAGGAGAAGACTGAGTTTTATTTTGAAGGGACAAAGAGCAGCCTTACTTTAGGAGAAGTCCCCTGCAGGAACAGATGGGTGACGTCTGAGTGTTACGTCTTCAGTCCATCGATCTGCCAGAAGTGAGCGAGTCAAAGACTTGTAACAGACTCGATGATGAAGATCTGTTTGACTGAAGCTTGTGATAAATCAGACCTGGGATGCGTCGTGTTCCTCAGTAAACATGAACGGAAGAGAACATGATGAACTCGATGAAATGCAACAAACACACTTTGAGAGTCAGATTGTTGTCGTGTTGGGGAAAAACTGGGACATGTTGGTGTTTTATGGATATGACTAGGGACACCCTGCTCGCAGCGGGGAAAAAGAAATCCAGAACAAACTGGGACATCTGGTCACCGTAGGCATCGACAACAACAGGAAGTTACTGTAAGTGCCTCACAGGCTGGGAGACAGCCGTCCTCCACGCTGCTCGTCCACTTCCTGTCTGCAGACGACATCACCCTTCAGTCATACGCGTAAGAGATCTGTGAGACTCCAGGCGGATCAGAAACCACACGCTCCGCCTGATGTGGACATGTTAAATTTGGCTCTATTAGTGTCTGAGCAGAGGAGAAGCTCGTTGTTTTGAAGTCTCATTATGAGTGCTGTAATTGTTTCTCGGTTCGATGCTTCCAGCTTCCTGAAAAAGAATCCGTAATAAGTCTAATCCGGTGGAAGCAGCAGGGAGCCTCCTGGTTCGTGGTACTCTTTGGCCTTTGTAGAAAGGCAGCCTCTCCCCTCCTGATCCCTCCCTCCCTCCCTCCCTCCCTCCCTGCCTTCATCTCCTCCCTTTCTGCGGGATTAAAAACAGGAGGTGTAGTCTCATTCTGTCAGTCAGTGCGTCTGCCTCGCAGGCCTCAGCCTCTATCAGTGTAAACAGAAGAGGGGGAAGCAGCGTTTGGTGTTTTCTCCTGTCTGGGAAAAAAAAACAAAAAACCTTCTTTTGGTGTGTCTTTGATCCCGGGCGCTGGAAAAGTAATTGCTATCACTTATGAAACAAAATGACAAGCGCTGCCGACAGCTTAGCAGAGCAAATACAAAAGAAGGGAGAAGAGCGAGCGCTCAGGATGGAGGTCTGCGAGGAGGCGGAGCCTGAGCTCTGCACAGGTCCTGGGCTCGCAGCTGTGGAAGGGATTATTCACATTTTGGAGTTTATATGAACGTTCTTGTAAAGTGTTAATCCGACTTGTTTTCTTCTTCGCTGGTTTTCTGCATCATTTCAAAGTGGAGCTCTGACGCTCGGGGTCAGAGATCGTGTGTTCAAATGAAGAGAAACAAATCGCCTACATCCGTTTGTTTCTCAATTCTCTAATTAAAGAAATCCCAGGGCGCCAGTAATCCTCCTCGCGGCGCCCGTGGGTTCAAATCATCTCTCACATCCTGTGTGCCGTCAGCTGTCCAATCTAATGAAGGCAAACAGCCCCCAAAATCAATCAAGCCCCGCCCCTTACAAACCACACCCACCCAGTTGGTTAGGGTTTGGTGGAAGGCGGGTTACATTAGATCGGATGGGGCGTGGTTTGTGCGGTGCCCGTCATAAACCCCGCCTCCGCCATGAAAACAAACCGGACCTGGTTCTGTCATAACGGCGAGATATTATCATGCTGGTTTCTCATGATTCATTTGAAGTTACAAAAAGTCAGCCTGTAAAATGCGTCTGCGGCTCCCGTGGCGCCGCGTGTATCGGGTTACCAGATTAAAGGAGGGAGGAAACAAACGGCGTGCGTGTCTGCTTCAAAGCGAGCCCTCTGCTGGTTCTGCTGAGGACGCGGTCCACCTGAGGGACCGGCTCCGTTTGAGGTTCACAGTGTGTCACGCAGCATGTCGGGTTGTTTTGGCCTCATCTTTGCACAGCGGCGGGAGCTTCAGGTGCGTCTCCGTCTTTATGCTGCACATATCTCGACCCCGCCTCTCTCACGTGTCCTCTTTAATTACAATCGACAAAGCGTCAGGCGCGGCTCTGATCCCGCCGCTGAACGCAGTCTGTAGTGTAAGTCAGCATTCCAGGAGAGCGGAGAGCCGGGCCTGCTGGGAGCCCAACGTCTGGCCCGACATAAAGTGGACGCAGCCGCAGCAGAGATGGCGGCGTGCTTGGTATTCAGAGAGCGTGGAGCAGACTGGAAGGCCCTCTTTAAAAGCTGTGGGAGTGGATCAGCCTCTGGTCTTATTCACAGACTCCTTCTGACATCTTCTGTTGATGTTTATTTAAATGGTGCTCAGATCGCTGTGGAAATCCATCCCACTGAGAATGCCCAGCAGGACACAAAACAGCTGGGCTCTGGAAGGGAGAGGGGGGGGGGGGGGAGAGAGACAGAGAGAGAGACAGAGAGAGAGGAGGGGAGAGAGAGAGAGGGGGAGAGAGAGAGAGAGGGATAGAGAGAGGGGGGGGAGAGAGACAGAGAGAGAGAGAGGGAGTGAGACAGAGAGAGAGAGGAGGGGAGAGAGAGAGAGGGATAGAGAGAGGGGGGGAGAGAGACAGAGAGAGAGAGGAGGGGAGAGAGAGAGGCGGAGTGAGAGAGGGGGAGAGAGAGAGAGGGAGAGAGAGGGAGGGGGATAGAGAGAGGGGGGGAGAGAGAGAGAGAGCGACAGAGAGGGAGGGGGGAGAGATGGAGGGAGGGGGATTTGTAAAAGAGGAGCGAGCGAAGGAATAAAGAAGAGAGAGAGGGAGGAATCTTGAGGGTTTTATGTAAAGGAAGGGATTTCTGTGAAATGTATTTTGTGTAATGAGACGCCCCAAATTCTGCTCTTTGATATCGTGTTACCTGGAGCTGCAAAATAAAAATCTCTCCTTTTCTTCCTGTCCCCCACGGAGCCGGCTGTTCTCAGCTCACACAGGGCCCATCCTCAGCTCCACAAAAACACTCCGGCTCTGTATTTTCCCTGATTTAGACTTTGGGCGAGGCCGGCCGTCAGGAGAGAGAGAGAGAGAGAGAGAGAGAGAGAGAGGGTGTCATCTCGGCGCTCCTGCTGTGAGATTGCTCTTTCTTCTAGGACATTGAGACACAGAGCGTTAATAATGGAGCTCTCTTTTCATAGCTCTCTGGCAAACACAGTCATTGACCCCAATGGCCATCAACACAAATGTCCATCCACCGAAGGAGCTGCTGCGGCGGTGGCGGCGGCGGCTGTGTTTGTGCGCCTCCCTGTGTGGAAGGTGTCAGGCGGCCATTTTCCAGTAACGACGCAGGACGTCTCCGTATGATGAGCATCATTTGACAGTCCCCTGCCTCAGCATGCTCGGCATCTAAGCCCATTTACAGCCAGCTCATTCACTTTACTGCCATTCGCTGATGGCAGCACTTTGAAGTGTTTGCTGAAGGGGGGGGGGGGGGGGGGGGTGGGGGGGGGGGGGGGGGTTTAATTGGCTGCATTAGTCTGGTTTGCTTCTCTTTTTCTTTGCTGCTGCCCCCCGGTCACAGTGAGGAGGATTAGGCGACCTACATTTTAGTTTTCACCATCTAGATTCAGAGCTCCCGTCTTCTCCCTCACGTTGTGTTTTTTTTTATTTATTTTTTTTTGGGGGGGGGGAGTTCTTTGAAGGATCCCGGTCTTCTCCAGCAGCCGCTCACAAAATGGTGTCTGTCTGTCTTGTTTGAAAGAAACCCACATGTGACAGCGAGTCATCTCCGAGCTGGAGTCCACGCTCCCGTGTTTACACGGACGTGGCGCCGTGCACACAAACTACAGGCAAAGTTAAATTTAGCAACTTTGTCCCCGTGCACGCCGCTGATTGACAGCCTGCTGTGGGTAATGATGTGTTCTGTTCACATGGCGTCGCCCACAGCAGTCGCCCTCGGAACACTTTTGATGTTTGTTTTGCTTGAAATGCCTGCACGCTCTTGTACATGCAGCGTGACATCTCCTGCAGTATGTTCGGGCTCCACCACGAGACGCACGGTCCAATCCATCATTCTTTAGGCTCCAACACTCGATTCATGTTGTTTTTCATTTTGATTTCTGGACTGAGGCCTGCAGCCGACTCTGCATCAACTCATACACAGCCTTTGTGGAACCGTGGAGAGGATCGTGCGACGCAGATGAGAGGAAGGACAACATGTTTATATCCACGATGTTTAACATGCACGCCACAAGTCGGATGCATCTTTTATACCCCAGCGAACGCCGCTGAGACATGCTGAGAGAAGAATTTCATGGTGCTAATATCTAATATATAAAGATCTGTCAAATGCAGCCGCCGCCGTCGCCGCCGCCGTCACCGCCACCGCCGTCACCGCCACCGCCGTCACCACTTAATTAGAGATAAATAAGGGCGTGGAGCAGGCTGGTCATCAGGTTGACCCACGCCTTTAAATTAAAGGCTTGTAAACTGCGGGGCGGCGGCAGCCCAGTCTGTTGAGAGCGGAGAGTCGCAGGTT
>NC_136693.1:30450537-30605537 GCF_947650265.1 Symphodus melops
CGGAGCTGATTTTCATGATATTTAGGTTCACCTTTTCACGCTCCCTGGACGTATTCAAGAATCCTGAAGATTAATCGTGACCAACTTTTAGCTCCTCTGGGTTTGTCTGAAGCCCGTCGCACATTTTACTATGATACAGAATCAGTGGTTAAATGTCGGCTCACTCTGTAACACCAGACTGTTAGAGACGCACGACCGAAGGTCACGACCTGAGAGCTCACATTGTACAAGTTAAATCTGGGCGAAGCGTGCACATCTGTCTGCAGACGTGTAACGGTCTCATGCATGTCTCGTACGAACACACGGGAAGAAACGCTCTCTCGCAAACACACCATGACCAACATGACAAACACAAGCTAGCTAGCAGCCAATCAGCATCAGAGATGTTCCCTGTCAGGAGGTGTGCAGCCTGCAGCAGGGTAAAGACAGGGAGCTGTTGCCGTGGTGATTTTGCACATCATCTGTCCGTTTGTGCAGACTCGTGGCCCCGCCCTCATTGGCCCTACCGCCAACATATAAAAACATACAGTACGGGGTAAATTCATCCAACCGATCGGCAGAGGCTGCTGCAGGATATGAGCGTACATGTCGTGTTATCACAGGAGGAATGAGTGAAATAATCTGCACACATACACATCCAGTGAGTTAGTTTACTTTCAGTCTTTGTTCATATCTGACGTCTCCGTCAGCGCTGGCAGGAGACAAACTCAGGACCCGTGTAGCATCCTGCCTCCTGTTAGCGCACAGATTTGAGAGCGTGCTGTCCCGACCCGGTTCTAACGACGAAGAGGGTGAGGGCTCTGTTGGTCGGTGAATCTTGCATCGAGGGGCTGGGAGCCAATGAGAGAGGGAGAGCTGCCCAGGTGAGGTGTAACTCCTCCCACCGGCGACCTGCAGGGACTCAAAAACACACCAGCAGGCTCTGCTAGCTGAAGGTTGGCAGCAGCGTTGACCAGGATTTGAACGATTCTGTGTTTGTAAAAAACAAAAAGGTCCCAGCAGTCCGGGACAAATACCTGAACGTTATGTCAGATGTAGTTTCATGAATGCTTCACTCACATTTACTGTAAGGTGGATTGAATCCTACAGAAAAGGTGTCTGCATGTCTCAATGGACAGCTTTAAATACTTCCAGGTTCAAAGTTAAAGACGCCGTCCTTGACCCAAACGTCCATCAGAGCGAGAGCACAGAAGAATAAATAAGGATGAATGAATGAGATGGAAACACACGTCTGTGAGGAGGATACTAACTCAGCGATGTGGAGATGCTTCCTCACAGCCGATCTGAATTCTGCAGGTGAGCTGCGCCGGGTCTCTCGGTTTTCAGCTACGTTTCGAGGTTTGGAGCTACACACGGCGTTCAGCTCAATGTGCAGACTGTGAAACATTTTTTCCCCCTCTTGGGAGCACAATGAAGTAGCTGTCTGTGTAGCTATGGAGCCTGTGATAAATATTTATAAAGAGGGAATGATTCAGGTGGGGCGCTGCGTTTTGAGCTGATTCACTTTGGTGATGTATGTCTGTTAAGTTAACCTGGCCAGCTAACGTGTTCACCACATTCTTACATTTACTTGTCTCCGTGTCAGGCGCTTGTTGCCTCCCCTGTGGGATTGTGGGACACATTAGCATGCAGAGGCTCCGGCCGCGGCGCTGATGTGCACAATCATGAAGCTGTTTGGCGGGCTGCAGCGGCTGAATGTGACCCTCCCTGTGATTTACATGCAAACGCCGCCAGATGCTCGACGTCGGGAAAATCGTTTCATATTCTAATGCTGTGACGAGAATTATAGCCATCGAGTGTGAGGCTGCTGCCGTGCACACCTTTGTCCAGTGTGTGTGTGTGTGTGTGTGTGTGTGTGTGTCGCCTGCACTGCCGAGTTCATGATGCAAACTAGTTGCCGTAACAATGCCACCACGAGCTTTTCATTCGGCGTCTCTGATTACATTGCCCTGGGAGAAGAATGAAACCCCAAACACAGCGGAGACTTGTGCGGCTCTGAATAAATTCTCAGATGTTATGTTTTCAATTTGTGTTTGTGCGCGTAACAGGAAATAAAATGTAGGCCTCAGTTTTGGTAAAGATCCCGACTGTGTTGTAGTCATAAATCAAGGAACAGAGTGGAGACAGCTCGGCCGCTGAATGATGTCATGTCCCATCACTTTTCAGACTTGTGTAAAATTGCTCTGTCTGTCTTCAGGGAGCTTACAGGGTAATGTGTTGTCACAGATACAAGAGCTGATAGGGCACTGTGGGAGCAGAGTCAGAATAACAATCTCACTGTTTAGTTTTATTATCATTTTCGGCATCAGGACCGCCGACGCACGGCAGCGCCTGCTGTAATTGGTTGGTGTGCTGTGTGGTTGTAGATAATGTGGTGTGTGGTGTCGGAGCTGGAGTTTTTAGAGGACGCACAAGTGACTGATGATGCATTGACTGATAGCTTAACAGCAGCTTTCAAACCTGTGTTTGTTTCTGCCTGGCATCGTCCTTCCCTTCAGTGTCCGTCATTGTTTATAAGACAATAAACAGGGAGCGCATTGAGCTGAGCGGGACCGCTCTAAATCCTCAGAGCGCCGTAAACACGGGCTGTCATAACCCCCCATGTGTGCCCCCTCACTGTGCAGCGAGCTGGTTGGACTCTGTGAGAAACAAGGCAGGCGTGGGTTTTGTCTCTGAGCAACTTTCACATGTCGGCGTGCTCGGTTTGTCAGAAGAGCTGCTTACATGTCGTCTTCGGTGCAGCGAGGGGAGTCGTCATCTGAGCTTTGCACATAACCTCGAGGCTTCATCACACAGATGAAGCACTTGGTAATTAGCTGGTCTTTTTATAGCGCTAATGCTACTCTCGCTGTGTGGGTTTTTTGACATTAAAGCTAGCAGTCACACTGTCCTAATGGCGTTCAAAAACCAAGTGAGGTGGTGAAAGGTCTCTGTTCGAGGTTTGGGTTTAAAAGGCTGGAGCAAAGCTGCTTTCCATCATAGCTGCATCAATTACCTTGAAGTGTGTTGTTGTAAATCCACTCTGATCCTGTATCTGATCATGTCTATAAACCCCTCTATTTCAGCCCTGCTCAGAACAGGCTGTTTCTGTGTCTGTAGCTTTAAATATGTAAATGAGCTGTGTCTGACCACGCCCCCTCTCTGGAAGGGCTCGGGTATGTCTCTTTATGACTTCAGAAGCCACACGATTATTATTTTTTAATCACATGTCAGACTAAGCGACGCTTCACGGTGAAACGTTTAAACGTTAAGAGAAAGCCCGTCTCTGAGTCGGCACCACCTGCTGGCGTTGAGGCTCGTCGCCATGTGTTTGGAAAAGAACGCCTTTCACAGCTGCAGAAATAAGCAGAAGTGCCCCGACGGTTCACCGCTTGTTCATGTCTTTCAGGACTTTTCAGTTTTATCTTCCAGCTGAAAAGATTTAAAGAGAAAATAAAGAAATGCAATTCACGTCTTTGAAGAAGTCATTATGAGCCATGTTTGGGCTTTTAATCAGATTATAGTAATCTGTCAAAATCACAGTTTAATTGTGAACTTCTAAATACACCAAAACAACATGTTTGATGGATGGACAGAAAACGCTTCGGTTCATATTTGTGTCTTCGATCCGTCCTCATGTCCGCCTTCGTGTCCCTGTTTTTCCACCTTCACACTTTTCAATGTAACTGGTTTGAAATCTGTTATTAACGAGAAGAGGGGCCTCGCCGCAGTCAGACATCCTTCCTGTGTTCTCTTCTTCATTTTACATGTCCTCAAGTTAATTCCAGTCCTAATTAACTACCTTTGAAAGGAATCTGTGTGATAATTACCACAAGGAGGTGGAACGGAAGCAATCACACTCTGCACAATTTATTTGGCACCACAGGGAAAACCCGACAGAGTCACCCGCTGGCTTTTTCCTTTTTCCATTTTTTTATTTTTTTATTTTTTTTACTTGTCCTGAGAATCACCTTCAGCACGCGCCTTGGAAGCACAGACACACAAAAATAAGGTTGTTCCACGGACTAACACCCCTGCTGTTTTTTTGAGTCTGCTGTTGTATATTTGCAGAAAAAAACACTTTAATGAAACATTGTGAGAAAGGGAGGAAGTGGCTGGAATAAAAACATGTGCAGACGAGACCAAAAACAAACACAAATATTCTTATACAGCTGTCCGTCATGATCCGGGTCTGCTGCAGATTTCTTCCTGTTAAAGGGAAGTTTTGTCTTATATGGCGGATTAAGCTCTTAATACAATATAATATAGCAATGAGTTTAAGGAGTGAGCTCCTCTACCTGCTGCTTGTAAAGAGATAACACCTGTTATGAATTGATGCTATACAAATAAAATAAAGCAGGAAGAGAATCCTGCATCACCGTGAGCTCCGACACCACGTGACCTTTGACTTCTATCGCCTGATATTTTCTGGAATGGTCAAACTGAAAGCGGGAGGTCAGTGTCTGTGTCGGATGAGCTCGAACATCACGACACAGTTAGTTTTGTTCCCATAAAAAATTAAATGTGACGTATAATTAAACACATTTTCTTTATGCTCACAGACTCTCGTCATCGTCATTGACTAACGGTAACCATAGTTACTCTTTATTTGAACTGATTTCATTAAAAACTCCAAACATGACCTTTGAACTCTGCGTTCTCTCTTCTCGCCCGTCGAAGAGCCGTCGAATCAAACGCAGCTCTCCGCTCGTAAAACTGCAATGCATGGTGGTATATATTGCTTGGATCGTGACTTTTTAGGGCGGGACTTGGGACACAGCGTTACAACAGCCGGATTATGAAGCTGTCTGATTCCTTTAAAAAAGCACCAACAGTACGTTTGTCCCTTTTAGTCTTTTTTTCTTTCCCTGAATCTGAACCCTGACAGCTCATCTTCCTCTCCACGTGTTCATCTTTTAAAACAGGTTTGACATCTTAGAAATAGACTTGGAAATGATTCTTCCAAGCAGCAGCCTCTTGTGTTGTGCACTACGCTGCAGTACCTGGAGTGTCCACTTGGTGCTTGGTCATCTGAAAGTGAGATCAAGATCGTATTTTCATGATGGCGACCGCAGAAGTTGGGCTTCAAAATCACGCTTCAGAAGCAACGGGCCGACGTCCATGTTTTATACACAGTGTGTGTGTGTGTGTGTGTGTGTGTGTGTGTGTGTGTCACATGTCCAGTGTTATTTTCATTTCTCTCTTTCTCTCTGCTTCCTCAGTCAGCTGATCACCAGCCAATCATCCGGCTGCTGTCAAACTCTAAGTTTGTTTTCTCTCTGCTGCTGTCAGTGTTCATTTTAGTGTGGATTCATTGCGACCCTCCTCCGCCCTGTCCTCCTCCAAAACATCTCATCCAGTGTCCCGGCTCCGCTCCGTAGAAGACTCATCACACCCTGCATCCGTCCACCTCCATCCACCACATCAGGGTCTAAAAACCCATCGGGGGGGGGGTTCTCCCATCCCGCTCTCGCACCAGCTCCCTCTTTAGCCACATGAAGCCACCGTCATGGCGTGTAATCTCCAAAGATTTTTGCACATTTTTCGACCTTCTTGTCCACTTGTTCAAATGGAATATGATCTCTTAGAATAAAGTGTCAGAGTGTAAATCAATGTTGGCTTTTGTCTTTTTTTTAAATAAGAAGAAAACAAATCTTTAAATGCTAAAGCGATGACGAGTGTATTTCACACAGGCAAAGGGAGAAACAGCGTGTTTGATTCTTCACTTTTCTGCCCACCTGCAGACAGTGTAATGCCCTTGAGAGGAGCCGCTGTCAGAGGAGAATGTGTGTTTAAGGTTTTGGATTTACATTAAAACCTGTCAGATGTGAAACTTCTGTCGAGTCAGGCGTATTTTCTGCTGAGCGCTCTGAGGCGTACAGAGAGTACACGACTGTTAGCGCGAGGAAATGTCTGCTGTGAGCTGTGGAAAAGACACAAAATAAAAGAGAAAGAAATCTAATTTTGACAGTACCAGCAGGTATTCTGTTTCAAGCTATTTAAAGCTGTAGCTTTAAATATGTAAATGAGCTGTGTCTGTAGCTTTAAATATGCAAATGAGCTGTGTCTGACCACGACCCCTCTCTGGAAGGGCTCGGGTGTACTCGCTGCTTTCTGGCTCCATGTCCTACTGCCCTTTGTGATGTCATGAAGGGAACATCTCCAAACGGCCTGTTTGAGCAGGCAGAAGACGGAGAGGATGGACTTTTCTCATCGTTCCTGCTCAAACTTTATTGACATTAAGTCATTATGTGTAAACATTGTTCGATTCAAATTAAACTCGATAAAAGTCAAAATGGTTCCATTAAAGATCCGTTAGGTCGTCGAGAATCGTCACCAGCTGCAGTGTAAATATCCTGATTAAATGAGCGCTCTTGAGTTTGTGAGGTTTATTGATTATTCTGACGAGGTGGCGAACTCTTTAAATGAAAGTATCTCCTGACTGAAAGGTGTTTGGTCCAGAGCTTTTTCTCCCTCTTCTAATTCATCACCGAGTCCTGGTCCCAGATGGACCCGCTGGCCCAGCACTTGGACGACACCTTAATGAACGAGTCCACTTTAAGAGGCGGCGGTGCCTCTGCTCCCACTGAGTAAATGAGATTGACTTCTCAACTCACAGAAACAGATGATGTGAATGTCACTCTTGATCAATGGATTCAGCTGAATTAACTAATGCACCTGCGAGCTGCACCTCACACGCACATAAAACACTTTCAGCGCCGAGGTTTCCAGCACGCCTGGCGGAAGAACTCCGAGTAATGCCCGACGTGTTTCTGAGGAGCGATCTCTGCTGCACTCACGTCTCCACAGCAAAGGAAACAGATGCTGTAGAAACAGGCAAAGCACAGAAGGATTTGAGATTTAACTCATCTTCAAATGACGACACGCCGCGCTGACCTCCGACCCATCCAGCGTGGCGTGGCGTGGCATGGCGTGGCGTGTTCTCTGACGTTAAGTGAGGGAACACATGAAGACTGTGTGATGTGTCGGCAGCTGTTCTGCTCGTGCTCACTGGTTGACATTTTGCTGAGTCGCTGTTAGACGCCGTGGTGCCTGAAGAAGTTGGGTTGGTGAACAGCGCTGATTGGTCGGTCTAGTGTCTCGCCCTCCTTAGTTACTGTTGCTAGGTCATGGTACCCATGGTCACGGGTTCAGGTCAGCCAGCGACAGACTCTGCATGTGTCCTCAGCCGCAGACTTTGAGCTAAACGTGACATCACATTGAGCGTGTAGAAATCATTCAGAAGAGCAGCCCGACGTCACTTCCGGCTCGCCAGCGTGACCACGCCCCCTTTTGGGTGAAAACAAACAGCCTACAGTTGCAGAGATGGGACGCTCGTCTTATGAAGGGGAAGATGACGGTCTGAGACTGATCAGGTCTGAAAAGGAGGAGACATGAAAAGAGTCTTCTCCTTTCAGCGCAGGTTTAACAGAGAGGAACTTTACTGTCCAGTCCTGAACCCCGCTCAGAGCAGAACCACCGACTCGGATCGGAACAAACCGTCTCGGAGGCCCATGTGCCCTTTCATCATTCAGGTAACATAAATGCAATTTTTAAGATGTACTGAAGTTAAGAAGAGCAAGTTCTCCTTCACTGCACACAAAAAACCTTCATCTCCCAAAGAATCTTCCACGGGGGGGCAGGGAGGGGGGGGGGGGGGGTTCTGTGTAGTTCTGGAGCGGGTCCAGGCCTTTCCCCTCAGACCTCATCGACCGCACGCTGGAGTCTGATCTGACGGCCTTTCTTTTCATTCCATTTAAAGTCAAATCACGAGGATGTTCAGAGATCGTGATGCTGCACGTTTACATCACGTTTACACGTTTACATCACGTTTACATCACGTTTACATCACGTTTACATCACGTTTACACGTTAACACGTTTACATCACGTTTACATCACGTTTACATCACGTTTACACGTTTACACGTTTACATCACGTTTACATCACGTTTACATCACGTTTACACGTTAACATGTTAACACGTTTACATCACGTTTACACGTTAACACGTTTACATCACGTTTACATCACGTTTACATCACGTTAACACGTTTACATCACGTTTACATCACGTTTACATCACGTTTACACGTTTACACGTTAACACGTTTACATCACGTTTACACGTTTACACGTTAACACGTTTACATCACGTTTACACGTTTACACGTTAACACGTTTACATCACGTTTACATCACGTTTACATCACGTTTACACGTTAACACGTTTACATCACGTTTACACGTTTACACGTTTACACGTTTACATCACGTTTACATCACGTTTACATCACGTTTACACGTTTACACGTTTACATCACGTTTACACGTTTACACGTTAACACGTTTACATCACGTTTACACGTTTACACGTTAACACGTTTACATCACGTTTACACGTTCACACGTTTACATCACGTTTACATCACGTGACTTTACTGAGCATGTTTGGAGCGGTGGGGAACAAAAACCCGTCGTTGGGTCTGAAGGTTGCAGGTTGTAAATGTCTGATCCCCAACAATCAGCATCACATTAAAGCCTGTTAGCGATCCAGCTTCCTCGCCGTGACCATGAAGTGCCCGCACGCTGACGTGTCCTGAGAAACATCTAGAGGTTGTGTTTGAACACAACCAGAGGAAGCTCTATTATCTATTATGATGATGTCATTATGTGTAATGGCGTGCTGCTGAGAACACGCCGGGCACTGAGCGGTGAGTGACTCGCAGGTACTTCCTGTCTCGAGCTGACCTGGTGGCGGCGGCGGTGGCGTGCTCGGGGATGAACGACGTGTTGAAGATGCTGCTCTAACGTGTCACACGTCTCGGCCTGTCGTTTCCTGCGAGCGCTCCCTGATTACTGTTTGTCTGCTTCTGACACAGGAAGCAGCTTTTATGATGTTTCATGAAAGAGGGGAAATCACAGTTGAGCCCGTGACTCCTCCCAGCAGATCATCTGAATGTTTGAATCTGAATCAATGAAAACACAGAGGCTGCAGTTCATCTTTGATTTTAGTCCTGATTCATCTTCCAGTCGCTCGTTTTAATCAATCAGCTTTGTTTTTCTTCTGGAGGATCAATAAATGGTGAAACAACCTCAGGTCTCCACCTTCCTGTTTTTATCCAGAATGAAAGTCCGACGTGACGGGATCAGACTCGCTCTTTGAATTTTAAATCCAGACCGTTTCAGACAACCATTGATTGTTACGTCACGTCTGTCACCGTGATCAGGAGGGAAATGCATTTCTACAAGGACAAACATCGTGTACAGCCGTAACCGTAGCAACGGTCTAAGTGAGTGACAGGAAGTATGACGGTGAGAGTCCAGGATGTTTTTGTGTCGTGGTGTGTTCAGAAGGAAAGTGCAGAGACTCAGTTTGATGCTGTCACGTTCATTCAGTGGTGTCGTGAACCAATCAGCTTGATTTTAACCACGGACAAACGTCCAATCATCACAGCCTGCCGGGTGAAGCTCAGACGTCCTCGTGGAGTCACAGGAAGTCCAACGCCGTCTCACCGGGACTCTTTCATGAACCTTTCCTCTCTCTCTTTTTTTCTTTCAGGTCCGGTAGCTGTGATCAGCGGCGAGGAAGACTCTGCCAGCCCTCTGCATCACGTCAACCACGGGATTATCACGCCCTGCACGCTGGACGCCGGCCCCGACGCCGTTGTCATAGGGATGACTCGTATTCCCGTGGTGGAGAATCCGCAGTACTTCAGACACGGACACAACTGCAACAAACCAGCAACCCGTAAGTGTCCGAGGAGGTCGCCCTCGCTCGTCCTCCTTTTTTACACCACACAGTGACACGTCTTCTCTGACGTGTGATCACATGCTGCTAGCATCTGCTCTGTGTACAGTAGACCCCCCCCCCCCCCCCCTGCCCCCCCAGGCCCCCTCAGGACTGGTTGGAGAGACAAGACCACTTTAAGGCCTAATTACTCACAATTATATCAACCGCTCGAGAGAGTCAGCAGAAAACCAGCCGCATGCTTCCAGGCGTCTCCAGCCGGATTTATTCCGAGGAAGGCCCCCCCCCCTGCTGTGTCTACCTCTTGGCTCGCTCTCAAAATGGCCGCTGGTCAGACTAACGGAAGTTGACTCGGGGAGTGCGAGCCAATGAGAAGGCAGGAAATCCCATTTAGAGGTGATAAATAAATAAATGACGGCTCTTATGAATTATGAATTGCATGAATTTTGAATGACCAGCCGTTGACTGATTTATAGCGGCTCACGCTCTGCACAGGAGATCTGATCAGGAGCTAATGAATAAATGACAGCGGGTGAGAATGAAACTTTGTCCCGTGCACCTGGAAGTGAACATCAATCCATGCACCTGCACGCTGCTGGATGTTCTCCCGCTCTTTTTTTAGATTGATTTCACGGACGAAAAAGGAAAGGGCAGGAAATGAACCCTGAATCCATCACAAGGTCGTAATGGCCGCCGCTCACCACCGTCGGCTGGGAAAACAAAATGGCTCCTGCCCTGGCCGACTGGTGGCTGAATACAAATGTGTTTTTACCCCCCAGGACACACACGGAGGAAAGGAAGTATCTGTGTGTGTGTGTGTGTGTGTGTGTGTGTGTGTGTGTGTGTGTGACAGGGAGGATGAATCTGACGTTTGTCCACGCAGGTGGACCGAGTTGTTGGTGGGATGAATTCGGCCGATATTACACCGCTCGTTCCTCCGCCTCCTCTGCAGTTTGACAAATGTCTTCAGTCAGGGTTCCCTTGGGTGCAGGCGGGGGCTCGTTAGGTCCCTCGTTCTCCTGCTGGCCTCGCTCAGCCTGATTGTCCTGCAGCTTCTCGTGTCGCCCGGAGAGCGTCACCTCGCTCAGATACAGCACGACCGCTTTATTGATGCCCGGCCACCAATCCATAATGTATTCATTCATTTAGTTGAAAGCTTCTTATCCGGGGGAATAGCTGGCTGCCAGGGTGTCACACACACACACACACACACACACACACCTCCTCACTTTAGCAGTCCAGCAGCAGTCTCACATAAATTTAAACCCACCCACACTTCTCCTTACCTGTGCCCGTCAGGACTCCACTTATGGCGCCGGTCAGTCCCAGTCTGCTCCCACCTCCTGTCCTCTGGGTAATTTATCGTGTTCCTGCTTTTCCAGTTCTGCACATTTTAAAATCACCTCCAACAATAACAGTAAGCTGGAGGAGGAGGAGGAGGAGGAGGAGGAGGAGGAGGAGGAGGAGGAGTGTGCTACTGGCTTCAGTTAAAACAGCTGCATGTGATGGGAACTGGCCTGCTGCACAGCTTCCTCCAGTGATTCCCGGGTGCCTTACAAGATGTTTTATTCATAAATATTTGATCTCCAATTTAATCCTGGCTGTATTTATGTATTGAGCCATCAGTTTAATAGTTGTGGAGGAGAGACGGAGCACTCAGTGTCATTGCTCTCAGGCCGTGGCACCTTAAAAACCCAGTCAAAGTGCTGCCCTCGCTGCTGCTGCTGAAAAAATCATGAACAAATAACATAAATATCATCCTAATGCAGTCGGCCTTCAGTTGAACCTGCACGCGTGCAGCTGTAAACACGCCGCAGAGAGCGGCGACATCATGAGGCGCTCGCACAGCCGACGCTCCGATGCCCATTTAAAAACAAACATGAGGTGGCGTGCTGCGCTCGCTCCGTGTTCCTCATGAACCGTTTGGGTCAACTGGACGCGGTAAACAGGCGAGGCGTGACTGATTAGGGCGTTCATAGGATCAGCTTCTTTTTTTTTTTTCCCCATCACTGAGCTGAAAAGGGCCAATCCTGGGACATGGAGCCGCATTAGGGAGATAAAGGCATAAAAGGCAAGAGGACAATTCTTTAGCCTAATGACAGATCTGTATCTGGCTCGATCCGCTGTCTCCCGGCAAGTGGCTTTGTTTTATCACTCTGCTTGCTATTTTAATTACGGCTTGGTCACATCCCGCCGGCCAAACTTAGACAAAAGCTTGTGATGTTGGAGTGCAGCGTGGAGCCTTTCATTCTATCTGTTATTGGGGGATATCACACGTGGGCTCTCGGACACACCCTGCCTCTCTGTGCTCGGACCCACAGAGACGTAATTACACCGAAGGAGATGTTTCTGGAGATTAAAATGTTGCAAGCAGAGACGAGGCATGAGTCATTTGGTAGCCTGGACGCTCGGCAAATGAAGGGGAAATGCAGAGCAGATTGATTGAGAGGCGGCCGTGGTGCTGCAGGGCGATGATTCCTTGAGTTAAGGTTTGAAATGGAATTCAAACAGCCTCCTTTAATTTGACAGAGAGTCCGAGATGGGCTCCTGTCAGCTCAGCGCAGAAACCCAGAAGATGCTTACTGATGCCAGGTGCAATCTCATGAAGACTGGACCCCCACAGACCACATCAGACCACATCAGACCACATCAGACGTGTTGAGTAAAAAGTGCACGCACAGTACAAGAACACATACAGTAAGCAAGCACAGCTGCAGCACTGAAGTGTAAATAAAAACTGTTAGCGTCTGCAAACAGGTTGAATTAGTTTTCAGGTGTCGGACGGAGGGGTGAAAACAACGTGAGCCGTCTTTATATCATACATGAAGAAAACAGGCAGCATGTGGTGCGTGCAGAAACACTCCACGGGTTCCAGATCAGCATCGACGTGGCTGCTGTTTATTAAAGTTGCATGAGGAATGTCACATTTACGGTTATCGAAGCTGCAGAATAAACCAAACGTTGAGTGTTCGGCAGAAAAAAATTGACTTTTCCGTCTAAGCCCCAAAAGATAGAGGAAGAAAAAAAATGTTTTTTTTCTGTGTCTGTCGGGACTTAGAGATCAGGGTGGATTGCTTGTCTCTCCTTTAAGATGTCAAATACTGTCGAACTATTTTGTGTTAGTCGACTTTTTTAAGCAACTCCCCCGAGCAGCAAGTGTAAAGCACTTAATGCTTTAAGTGTACTTAAAGCTGAAACTTTAATCCAGCAATAACACTGAAGGGCCGGCTTATGGAGAAGTCATTGTCGAAAGAAATCAATCTCACTTTCATCCCTGCAAAATGTTGCAATGCGGATACACAGTGTGCAAGAGAAGTCAATGATGATTATTTAAGTGTGAGAAAAGGAGAGTAAAAGCATGAATCCTTTAATAATGAAGAAATCACTCCTTGTTGTACTCTCAGTATTTCTGCTTCTTTTAAAGCTGCTGAGAGGAGTTTTTATCTGACAGTGAAAAACAGAAGTGAAGCTGAAGTCTCAATGTGACAGATGTGACAAAAAGAAACCTTTCTCTCCAATCCACGGCGAGAACTTTTAAAAATGTAAACAAAATATAAAATACAGAAATACTAAAGTACACCATCATGTGCATTTTCACTCATCAATAAATATACTGCACAAATAAATAAATATAAAGATGAGTTTTTCAAAGTCGGACAGCAGGAGCTCGGAGAACGTCCAAACGAACGCAGTGCTTCTTAAAGGGACAGTCCACTATTTCAACTTCTTCACAAGAAAACATGATGAAGCAGTTTGATGAAATGCCCGGAGACGTATTCCTCTCTGTGTCTCCTGATGCATTCATCATGCACGGCGTGGCTCACCGAGCACGCTCCATGTAAGACGATCGTCTCAGGCTAAACGTCTTCTTGGACGTAGCTGCAAGACGTGCGTGGTTAATCACACGGCCCCGCTGTTCACTGACGGCGTGCAGCAGCTCAGGAACAGGGGGCGGAGCTCCCCACTGAGAGTCAACATTAAAGGCTGGTGTTCAGGTCCCTGTGCAACAGTGACTTTAACAGCAAGGAGCTGTTTGTGTGCTGTAAGCTGCTGGACGAGCGACTCCGAGCTAACTGCTCGTGACCACGATCACCAAACATGGCCTTCAAATCTCAAACGGTGATATCAGTGAAAAGCTCTTCTTAAAGCGCGAACAGAGTCGGAGTGAATTAGAATTCCTGAGGAGAGACTTCCGGATGAAGCAGCCGAGTGTCGATCGGCTGCAGGAGGAAGTCCTCCGTGTTTTGATTGAGCCGCTTCTCAATGTCAAAGCAACCAACCTGCAAAAGACAAGTTGTCAATGACCAGGAGACGCATTGATTGACCCACCGCACGCACTCAGGGAAGCTGTCAGGCAGAAAAGTACTCACACACACACACACACACACACACACACACACACACACACACACACACACACACACACACACACACACACAAATGCACAAACTTGGCAAGTAACTGAAGAATACAGAGACTTAAACATTCACACACAGAGCGATGCACACATTGCAAACTCGGGAAAGTTGCCAGGAAGTTGTGATGAAATGCGCACACACACACACACACACACACACACACACACACACACACACACACACACACACACACACACACACACACAGGTACAGAACAAAGCCTCCCAAACATCTGCGCTCCCCCAGCAGCCTGACCTGACGAGCTGAGTAAATCTGGGTGCTGCGTGGTCTCGCGGCCCCCGGGGGGATTGTTTGCTGGCGTCGAGGCCTCAGGTGAGTCGGGACAAATGAACAACGCTGAGCTGCGGGATGGAGATTTAATCTCGGGGCTTTTCAGCGTGCCACTCAGCGTAAATAGGCTGCAGGATGCAGACTGAGTCCGCCTGCAGAGGAAACTGAAGGTTAAAGTAACTCGTCCTCGCCACTGTCGATACACACACACACACACACACACACACACACCATTATAGCTGCTCCATTCCCATCAGAGAGGAGCGATGAGGTGGCCGGAGTAATAAGCAGCTGAATACAACACACACAGATAAAATATTTACATCCAGGAAATACAGACGACGGGGCGAAGCGGGACAAAAGACAGGGAAATAGTTTGTGAATGCTGTGGCTTTAGGAGCGGACAGAGTTTAATCCTCGGGGGAAGCCATTTCACATTTCCCTTCAGAAAGACGCAGCAGCAGCTGTGCAGTTGTTATTCAAATGTCATATAAATGAGGAATCTCTGGAACTACTCATCCAGCTGTGATGAGGAGAAAAAGCTTACGTTTAAGTCGAACGATTATTGAGGTTGAAGCGAGTCCTGAAGTAAAAACACAAACTGATGATGAAGGATTTGAATCTTTAGAGACCGAATGTGTAAGTCGGTGTGGTTTCCAGATGGTGGCAGGACACTTCCAGTGTACTGCAGAGGTGCCCTTCAGCAAGGCACCAACAGCCCAGCAGCTCTAGCTCCCCCCTGTGTGTAGAAGACATGTCTGTGTTAATGCATGTTCACAGTGTGGACAGGTGCACAGACGGATGTGTGTGTGAGAAGCACGAGATTCATGCCATCGATTAATCAGAGTGAGAGACCTGGAGTTCCCCTCATTCATAAAACACACTGCACTGTCCTCAGAGAGAGACAGGCCGAGGACTCCCACGCCAACCAGTGTGTTGTTGTTGTTGTTTACACTCACAGAGTCACTGTCATCCTCTTTTCATACAGGATTTTTATTCATATTGATTCCTCGACGGCGTAACATCGGTGACCCAGTCTGTGACTCCACGCCACAACTGGAGCTGCACAAACACGCACAGTCACATGCTGAAGTCTAGATAACATACATCATAACATAACATAACAAACATCATAACAAAACATAACATACATCATGACCCCTGTTAAATATCCGTCCATAAAACATGAGGAATATTAGTGAAAAGCAGCATCAGAGCAGCTCGTGATGCAAAGTTAGTGTAATAAATGAGTCCTGCACGGAGCTGTTTTCAGGCTCCACCTGCTGATAGATGACAACCTTCACTTTTTACATTTTTTGGCCTTTTCCCAACCATCTCATCCAAAGAGGCTTAATGACGGGTGCAACAAAAGAATCAGCTCCAGTCGCTGCAGGTTGAGCTCGACAGGCGTTAGTGAGGCCAATGCTGAGGCTCCAATGATCATGAATGATGGAGGAGTGCATGGAACAGAATAAATAAGAAAGATAAGGATGGAGACTATTGATATTCTTTAAAAGAAGAGGCACGATGGAGAAGATGGGACTCAGCGGGGAATAGATGTTAAGTATGGAAATGTTTCCGACTTGAGAGCGTGTCAGAGACATTTGGCCTGTGAAATCCAGTCGAATCACTTTTGAATGAAAATGCTCGGCTGTAGACTGAAGGATGTTTTTCTCAACTTTTGGAGAGCGGAGCTTTTGGAGGTTGAAGCTCTGACAGCAGCGATGTGTCAGCGTCCCCGGTGGGCCTCTCACCCTGCAAACTGGCAGCCACTTCCTGCAGACACTTCTGTTCTGATCTACTTTCAAACTGGGACATTTCTTCATATTTAACACTGATTTCTGAAATGGCGGTTAGGACGCTCGCTAACGAAAAAACACCAGAGGAGCAGGTGACGTTTGTTATGAATCACCTCCTCAACACGCTCACGGCCAGATGGTCGCAAATTATAGACTGTAGAAAAAGGAGGGTTCAGACTGAAGTAGTAATCTGTGTGAGTGACGGAGGGAACGAGAGGACATGCTGCCTTCCATTCGTCTCTGCGTCCAAACATTTGCAAGAATCACATGACCAATCACAAACCAGTGAACCTTAGGAGGAGGTGGAGTTACATTAACTAATCTTACCCGTTCATGCAGAAGTATGAAGTCTGATCAGAGGTTGTCCGGTTATTGCTAAGCAACTGCAGCGTGTGGAGCAGCCCGTGGAGCCTTTCTCAGCATGTTGAAGTGGCGTTCATGGAGCTGTAGTGAGAATGATACTTGATATGTGCAGTTTGAATAATGGCAGCTTATTTTTAAACCTTCTGTGAAGCTAAATTCTATCTATCTATCTATCTATCTATCTATCTATCTATCTATCTATCTATCTATCTATCTATCTATCTATCTATCTATCTAAATTGCTTTAAAGGTAACTTCACGTAGTGGCATGACACGTTTACTAGTTTCCTGGGAATAAAGAAACCTGAACAAAGCTGCCTTCAAAGACAAGCTGCATGTCAGACGATGTTTTGTTGGATTGCAGGAAACATTGTCGGCATCCTTCGTGAACGGTCAATTGGAAAAATAGCTGAAATATTTAGTTTCATCCACACACAGACATTAAAGGACCAATCAGAGAGCTGCTCTCTTCCTGTGTGATCATGAAGGAAACCTGCTGTGTTGAAGCTTCTCTGACAACAATGCAGCAGCCAGTATGTCCTCCTTCTAACTTTAGATTCTGCTCCTGAATGCTCTGGATCTGATTGGACCAGAGAAGGTAGGCGGGGCTTTGAAGGCCGTTTTGGACGCCCCTGGGTTTGCCAGATATGAGAGCAGTTATCAGGTGAACAGGTGTTGCAGCGATGGAAGCGGGCAGTGGAACTGCTTCAGATAGAAGTGATTGTACCCGAGCTAAAAAGCCTCTGCATGTTTCTAATAAGCTCCAGCAGCAGAAAGCTGCTCAAACTAGGATCAATGTTGGAGATGAAACATGGAGAGAGGTTAGAACGCAGAAAGCTTTACAGACCCATGCAGAGCTGGCTAAACACTGAAGCTACAGTGTCCACCACATGCAGAGCTGGCTAAACACTGAAGCTACAGTGTCCACCACATGCAGAGCTGGCTAAACACTGAAGCTACAGTGTCCACCACATGCAGAGCTGGCTAAACACTGAAGCTACAGTGTTCACCACATGCAGAGCTGGCTAAACACTGAAGCTACAGTGTCCACCACATGCAGAGCTGGCTAAACACTGAAGCTACAGTGTCCACCACATGCAGAGCTGGCTAAACACTGAAGATACAGTGTCCACCACATGCAGAGCTGGCTAAACACTGAAGATACAGTGTCCACCACATGCAGAGCTGGCTAAACACTGAAGCTACAGTGTCTCTACATGCAGAGCTGGCTAAACACTGAAGCAACAGTGTCCACCACATGCAGAGCTGGCTTAACACTGAAGCTACAGTGTCCACCACATGCAGAGCTGGCTAAACACTGAAGCTACAGTGTCCACCACATGCAGAGCTGGCTAAACACTGAAGCTACAGTGTCCAACACATGCAGAGCTGGCTAAACACTGAAGCTACAGTGTCCACCACATGCAGAGCTGGCTAAACACTGAAGATACAGTGTCCACCACATGCAGAGCTGGCTAAACACTGAAGCTACCGTGTCCACCACATGCAGAGCTGGCTAAACACTGAAGCTACCGTGTCCACCACATGCTGAGCTGGCTTAACACTGAAGCTACAGTGTCCACCACATGCAGAGCTGGCTAAACACTGAAGCTACAGTGTCCACCACATGCAGAGCTGTGTGAGAGGAGGGGGGAGCATAGCTACGTATTTAAATCACCAAATATTGTTTTGATGTTGGACTGATTTATTTGCAAAACTAATCAGAAGAATCCTCATCAACGCTTCTTGATGCCTTTTTATAACGAGAACTGTTGAGTTTGTCATCATCTCCTTCAGAGATCTAATGAGTTAAATATATACAGTGTTTTTAAATGTTGTTTGCAAAGCCTGAACACAGACGTGCGACACTGAAGCAGGTTAAACGAGCTGCAGCATCTATCTGACCAATAGCTGTGGTTCTTCTCAGCGTTACTGCTGCCTCTCTGCTCTGTTTGCTGATGACAGAAGCTCAGGAGCTTTGGCTGCAGACACGTCTCTGTCTTCACAGTATATATATATATATATATATATATATATATATCGTCTTGTGTACCCTTGAGTCCTCAGTGACATATTTTATGATATTTACGCAGCACCCAGTGTGATTTTAAGACACCAAAGAACACACAGATGGAGGATGGATAGAGAGTTTATGTGTCTACTCGGGACGCATTCGTGACTTCGTGACTTGACTGACAAGAGTGATCAGGAAGCCTGAAGATGAGTCACGAGACTGCTGAGTGAAGTCTCTGCGGCATCACAATCTATCGTCTACTGGAACACAAATTAACTCCTGTACATCCTCTTTGTTCAAGGGCAGTTCAAAAAGAACAGAGACAAGTGGGGGGGGGTTTAAAGTTATATTTTTGGGCCCTTTTGGCTCAGACAGCTGAAGGAGACAGGACATGTGAAGGAGCTGGTGCCCAGGTCGGATTCAAACCCACAACCTCTGCCTCTGTACACAAGATGTGCTGTGAATGTGGAGTGAAAGTGTTTTGAGTCTATTTAGGACGGAACAGATCGACCCGGACAGGAAGCTCACAGAGCATCGGGTCAATTTCAAAATAAAACACAATATACAAACTCACGATCGTCGTTGATATAATGTCAAAACAGGAAGAACTTTATTATTTTTTTTGTTTCATGATTTGCAGCTCAGATTTGAAACTCATGTATTTGAATAAGAACAGTCCTACACTGCTCAGTTAACCTCTCTTCTTGTCTATAATATACAGTATATATATAAAGTACTCTTTGTGCTGCTGATGTCTTTGGTTCAGAGGGTGACCTTCAGTTGGATTTCTTATTTATGATGTGATTTCATATTGAGTCACTTTGTTTTGTCCCTCACTCACTCTGCTAAGCGATAAACATGCTCATTCATATTTCACAGCAGACTGAGCTAAACTGCGGTGTGAAGCGCTCTCCTCGTGCCCTCGTCTTTACCCAAATGTGTCGTTGTTGGCACTGGCGTATAAATACACGAGTGGGTGTACGTGTGCACATTTATAGAAACCTGGTATTTTTTTGTGGTAAACCTACAAGCTGTCATGTTTTATTCAGAGTGAGGCATGGTGAGAGAGTCTGTGGACGAGCCAACACACTCCTACACCTGCCTGAGTCCGTCAGGTAGAGAGAGAGAGTACACATCTAACGGATCCCGCTGTGGCTCCATGTTACCTTCATCTGTAACCATCGGGTGGTTCCTACCTGCGCCGCTCATTACTTTTGTTAGACAAGAAGAACAAGCAGCAGTTCTGCGATCGCAAACTCTAAAACAGGAGGGGAAAAAAACTCGAACGGCACATTTGCAAAAATAGATCAAATGTCTTGTAGCTCTTGAACGTTCCTGTTGAAGGGAGCTATTTACACTAAATAGTATAAGACGCTCAGAGAGAGACCGCCGTCTCACCTCGAGACTTCGGAGACTTTGGGGGGAGTGGACTTTTTAAATTTCGGTTCTCCTCTAATCCAACATTGTGTCTCAAATTGTAAAAATCAGAGCAAAGAATCACGACATGGACAGCACGGCAGGACTGACTCTGAAGATGCAACACACAATCCCATAGACTGTAGATATTAATGGACGCAGCCTGAGTGACGTCCCCCTTCTGTTCCTGCAGGGGGCGCTGGAGTCCCATCGACGGCAGTTTCTGTGCTGGAAATGCTGCAGTGTGTGTCGATCGAGACACCTGTTTGTTTTTTTGAAGCAGGCTGTAAACACGTTCATGTCTGCTGTAAAAACAGGCTGTTTGAATGGGTGTGTATGTGACTTCCTGTGCTGCTGCAGCCAGCCTCTAGTGGACACTCCAGGAACTGCAGGATGTTACACACATCAGTTTAATTTTTCATGAGCAGAGTTGCTTCTTGGTCGAAACATGAGCCCTTGGCACTTTAATAAATGTGTCTTAAGTGATTTATGTGACTCACATTCTGAACGTCTCCCGTCCTTCTCTGAGCGCACCGATCCTCCATTTGTAGAGCGGCTGAAGTGCAAGAGCTTCCTTCTATTTTGCTCAGATTTTTAAGTATTCAAAAGGGTTTCAGATGTCTTCTGCGTCAGTTAGTGTTCATACACTTCTTTGTAATTGAGCTTGACATATTTAGTACTCTTTCTGCACACAGTAGCTGCACTAACCAAGCAGCACATACAGTTTGTCTGTCTCTCTCTTTGTCTTCATTCCTGCACCATCAGGGTTTCCCTCCTTTCTATTCCCTCTCTCAATCCTTTTTCAAGACATGATGACACATTTTTTATTTCAGGGCTGAAAATCTACATCAGTATCTATTTTTTCTGCAAACACTGCCTGGTTTTCTGTCCTGTTAAAGTGAACATATTCTTACTGATATCTGAGAAAAAGGCATTAAATTAACGACTCTTCTTCCCTCTCTGTTTTCTTCCTCTGCCTGTCGGCGACGTAGTCGTCCAGCACATAAAGCGGCGAGACATCATCCTGAAGAGGGAGTTGGGTGAAGGAGCGTTTGGGAAAGTCTTCCTGGCAGAGTGTTACAACCTCTGTCCCACCAAGGACAAGATGCTGGTG
The DNA here is from genome assembly GCF_947650265.1 of Symphodus melops. NCBI lineage: Eukaryota > Metazoa > Chordata > Actinopteri > Labriformes > Labridae > Symphodus > Symphodus melops. The sequence continues at coordinate 30,471,683 of NC_136693.1, forward strand.
GCTGTCAAGGTACGTCTTTGGCTGTGTTTGTAAGTGTTATGTATTTCTCTGGATAGGACGAACAAACGTCTCGATTGGACCTGGACCGTCCCATTTTAAAGCTGCCTGCATCAAGTCTCCACGAATATCTACAAACCACTAATATGTCCCACTTTTAAACAGTCCCTGTCCCAGTTTAACTAACCAGAACAACACACCATGCTAACAACACTGACTGGTCTGTGCATGTGTCAATCAATCTCAGGGTTGCAGCTGTTGCTTAGCTAGCCTAGCTTGTCATGCTAACAGGGACCTGCTGCGTAATGACAGAAAGGCGAGCTGTCATGCTGAACACAGGTTGGCAATGTAGACATACAAAGCTGTAATAAAACAAGCGAACACCTGCTCAGAAAGTCGTGCAATTAATTGTGAGAACACTGAAACTTGTGGCTTAACGCTGAAGCTGCAGGAGATATCAAGCGGTGCCCTCATAGATGTACTGATCCCTGCAGACGGGCGACGCCGGGCTCCAGCTCTCACCTAACCTGCCTTTAAGCTGCTCAGCCAAACAAAGATGTGATACTCTGAGGCCTGACCCGGCCTCACATCATTACTGATACCATGCTGGGGCCGGGATCACGTCGCCAACGGCACCGTCACTGCTTAACAAGCACATCGACGCAGCTGCCCTTCCCTCTGAGACCCTGAGTGTGGTTAGTTGCTGTTAAAGCCATGTGACCACGTGGCTGAGCCCCTGTTTGGCGAAATGAATGGACCCTCCCATAATATAAACATGAGCTAGCATCTCTGTTGACTTTGATTCATATTCAGACCGAAGCTAAGCTGGACGCAGCCTCACAGCTTCACCACAGTGACTTGTCCAACTTCCTTGATTGGCAATTTTTGTTTTTTACCCCGATGGACAACTCATCATTACCGCCACCATCGCAGTATATCTGGTTCTATTAGTCATAGCAATAGCTCCTTGTTAGCGAGCCATCTGGGACCAACAATGCTTCAACACTGCTCATGTCCCTGTCACTACGTACGTGTCAGGAAACTTATTTCACTGCTCATTACAGAGAAGTGAGTGAGAAACACAAAAGGGAGAAGTGACGGACACAGAGGTCATTCAAAGGGAACCCTGGAGTAGTCCCATTGTTTAGCGAGGTTTAGCTAGCTGGCTCCTGATTGGAGTTTTTTGGGGATATAAAATCTGTTTCAGTCTTTAAAGGCAAAATGTTGAACATAATTATATCAGAAACCCGCTCTCTCCTGTCTGACTGTCTACAGTGACGGAGAAGCATAAGTCTGGTCAGCTGTGTTGTTGTTAGAGCCGTGTTTACATGGACCACATGGTCATCCGCTCCACATACTGTTGCAGCCAGGGACAGTTTTTCCCGCTGCTTGCGCTTAATGGTGATTAATCGTTCTGATTGATAACTGAACGTGAGGGGAGGAGAGCGGAGACTTCAGGACAGAGGGGGCGTGGCCTAACAGCAGTTTGCTTTGGTTTCATGCTGGAGCTCAATGGCGACATCCACTGGATGAAAAAGTTGCACACTCTTCCTTTCTTAGATGATATCTGACCCAAGTGTTACTCTAAAGGACGGTCCATTAACTTGTGTCCTGTTGAATCCCTGTTGTGTTTACACTGATGGACATGAGCAAACTGGACATATGCTATATAAAAACATGGAGAGGGAATACTGTCAATCAAGGGAGCCTTAAGCTCTTTAAGAGGAGACACAATGCAGATAAGAATAGTTTAAAGTGTTCTGATTGGGAGCTGAGGGGTTTCCCACCTGCAGCCCAGCGTCCCCACCTCTACCTGTCTTTGTACATTCAGAACCTGTCCAAGGCGCAGCCATGGACCGGGAGAAGATGAAACCCCAGTGAACCTGATGCTTTGTTTTAAAGAGCTTAAAGGATTTGGAGGCATTGCGCCTGTGTGGTTGCTCTCAGTGCTCAGGATGAAGTCGTGCTTGGCAGCTCACAGCGTGAAGACGAGGAAGCGTCAGAATGTGAATCAGGGCGACGCAGGTAACGAGGCTGCAAGCTCAGCACACCTGAAACTCATCCTGACCTTGACGACGGGTGAAGACGTTCTTGTGAAGAATTGAGATGAAGGCGATGGAGTGTCTGGCTGTCGCTTCTCTTTGCCTAACAGGATTATCAAAAACGAAGGTTAATCGCTTCCACAATAAAACCATTCTGCAATGTCATCTTTATTTTTCCATGTGAATTTCCATCCAAACATATTCCTGTGTGCCATAAAGCTGAAAGAGACTCTCTGAATTCACTTAAAGGTCAACAAAGGGAGAATTCAAAGTGGCGTTTTCCCCCAATTTATTGTGGCGGAGCACTTGGAGGTATTGTTTTGGAGGGACGCCCAGACAAGAAACATTTCCTTAAGAGTGCAGTTTGATTTGGTAATAGAATTTTATGGCCGTTTTACCGACTCCGCCGTACATCTCGACCACCTCGACCGCTCTCCTGCAGGAACAGCAGATATGAGTAAATGCATTTCCATCTCAAGGTCTTTCCACCTTGATGTCTGCAGCGGGCGGGGACAGCAGAACTCCAGAACTCAAAGACATGAAGAGAATCAGCGCTCAGTCTTTTTCTTGCTGTTGTTGCTGAACAGTCCGGAGTCTTTCGCCCTCGAATGGAAGATGCAACACGGCACAATATTGGATTTTCTTTTCTTCTGATACTGTCGGCTTCAGACGACCTCTCATCCAGATTTAATATTTCATGTTTGCTCCTCTTCAAAGGTGTACAAGCCCCCACCTGCCCCGTCCTTTCACCAATCTCATCTATTTGTTTTGTGTTCAGTCGCTGCAGTAAAAGCACGTCTGCTCTGCGAGCTGTAGGAACTATGTGCAGCAGTAATGAGTGCCTCTGATTCATCATCACATATGTTGAACTGTAAATAGAGGCGCTTTGCAAACTTCCCATCAGTACTTCTGACAAAACAAATATTTATCATTTCATTCGCTAAGCTAGGTCCTTATATAGATATTTACCTGGTTAATACAAGTCCTCGCACATTTCTTGTTGCTGCTGTCGTTTTCACATCTTTCTGTACTTTTATTTGATCCTTTGTATGTTTGTATATATTTACTGTTAGTTTGAACCGTGGCTCAGATAAAGAGGACTTTGACATTAGTTCCTGGTTTCGATCATATTTCAGACATGCTGTTTACATGCACGCACAGAAAGATGCTTGTTCAAGTCTGTATGATAAATACTTCCATCACTGATTACAACGTTTAACAAAGTTACAGAGGCAACAAATGACGTCCTTAAAGAGACAGCCACCTGCAGACACTTAGATTAAAGACGCAGCACGCCGTCCTCACCAACCATGCACCATTACCGCCTCGTATTTGTTCACACACTCGTCCTGTAGCCTCCACATATTCATCGCCCCTCGCTAACCAAGGCTTCCATGGACAATCAGGGGAATCAACAATCAGATGATTGGCTGACACTCAGATGATCCATCGATCGATTCATCACATGGCGAGAGGGCTTGGATTCTCCGAGACGTCAAGAGGTCAGTGTCCCCCTTTTTCACCTGTAAACCTCTCTGTGTCTTTTCCCCTTTCAGACGCTGAAGGATCCCAATCTGTCTGCCAGGAAGGATTTCCAGAGGGAGGCAGAGCTGCTGACCAATCTGCAGCACGACCACATCGTCAAATTCTACGGCGTGTGCGTCGACGGAGACCCTCTCATCATGGTCTTTGAATACATGAAGCATGGAGACCTCAACAAATTCCTCAGGTCAGTTCTTCAATGAACCTTAATTTACCGGGCTGGTGCGGGGCGAGCCAATTAGAGACTCATCATGTGAGCCGACAGCCAATGAGCTGACAGAATGAAAATACAAACACTTCAGAGAGAGATGAAGAAAAGTTTAGTTTTTGTGATTCCTGCAGCAGATACGTTACCGTGCCGACTTCACAGTTTCTGGGTTAGCGAACATGAGAGCTGCAGAGCTTTTGTTGGGTAATGTCAGAGCGTGCCGAGGGAAGTGACCCGTGATAAGCCTCAACAAAAGCGACAAGACGGCGGTACAGAGAGCGCTTTGGTAATGGGAAGCGTCACTGTGGTGGATGTCAACGTGCACAGGAGGAGTCTGTGATAGAAGTGTGTCGTTTCATGTGTGTGTGTGTGTGTGTGTGTGTGTGTGTGAGGTCTTTCTTATGTCTGAAGTTTGAGAAAGAGTAGAAAAGATGACATGTTATGATTGAGTGTGCATGTGTGTGTGTGTGTGTGTGTGTGTGTGTGTGTGTGAGGAGTCAAGAGTGCGTGAAGACTTTCTGTTGGGAAATCGTTCCTGAAATGAAAGGCAATGTCGCGAATGATGAAATTCTTTCATGCAAGGTGCAAGACAAGGCTGAGTGTTGGTCTATCGGTCCTGTTGGTCACATTTAACAAATGAGATGTGTGGAGAATCATAAGAACGAACACGGTATCTGATGTGCAAGTCCAGTTCAACCTTCAGATAAACGCCGCGCTGCGTGCACGTATTCAGTCGCTACGAGTCGTCTGTGAAGTCAAACAAAGCGAGAGAGACAAAAGATCAGAATCAAAGCTCGACAGAAGAGATGAACTCACGCTTCGACATCGAACACGATCGAACCGTTTCAGGTGGGAATCAAAAAACGCCTCTTAACATTTCACTAAGATGACTTAAATTGTGGTCGTTTAGTCCTCAAACCTTTAAACTTCACACATCAGTACCGTTGTAATATGGCGTCCCAGTCCCAGCAGCTGCACGGCTCGCTCCTAGCCTCTCCAGTCAGTGTTTCCACGTGACGCCAAGCGTCTCTCTTCAGATTCTCTTCTTGCTCTGCTTCGCTACTTACCGAGTCTATGTGGGCGGAGCCAGCTGCAAGCCCGCACCGAGCTGGACAGGAAGTCAGACAAGGGAGCGCACAGTTTCAAAATAAAACACGTGTACTCCGTGACTTCATCAACATGACAGAAAGAGGCACCATATGAACAACGAACGTCCTCTCAATCAAACCTGATCGTGCTTTATAATCGATCTGCTCCACGCTCGCTCGTCACAGCCCAGCGAAACCACTCTGAACGTTTGACTGGATAAATGAAATCCCACTGCTCTAATTAGCTAAAGCTGAGGCAACGTCGGACTGGAGACAGAAATCGAGTGCAGAGAGTGGACGTCTGTTTCAAAGCCATGAACTCTTATTTCACTTCCAGCTTTTGTTTGTTTGCTTGAATCTTCTTTCAGCCAAACGTGACCAACATTTATTCTGCTCCGCCCACCCGACGCTCCTCCCACGGCACGAAGGGAGCGACACGAGGAGCGTCGGGTCACTTAATGAAGAGGAAGTGAAATCTACATGGAACTCTGAAAAGATGAATTAGCGCTGAAGTCCTCTTATGAAAGAGCTTTAATTCATTAGCAGTCAGACGAGCTTCTGCTCGCTGCTCCTCCATGACGTCATCACGCTGTCACCGCTGTGTTACTGTCAATAAATCGTTGTGTCGATGTCTTTTTGTCTTCCAGAGCCCACGGCCCTGACGCCATGATCCTGGTCGACGGCCAGCCTCTACAGTCCAACGGAGAGCTGGGCCTTTCCCAGATGCTGCACATCGCCAGCCAGATCGCCTCGGGCATGGTCTACCTGGCCTCGCAGCACTTTGTCCACAGAGATCTGGCAACGCGCAACTGCCTGGTGGGCAACGGTCTGCTGGTCAAGATTGGAGACTTCGGCATGTCCAGGGATATCTACAGCAGTGACTACTACAGGGTGAGTCTTCACCTCCACACCTCTCGGCAGGTTGATGCACACGTGGCAGCGTTTTCTATTCATCGTGTCTCATGACATTTCATGAGAATTAAAAAAAGGTCAAATATAAATCTGATAAATGAGCTAAACTCCTCGCTGATGTAGCTGGGACTCTTTACACATCTCATTTCGTCTTCTAACAGCAGAGTCAACTTCAGGATAAGATCCTGATGATGTCTCCTTTTTGTCTCCTGCAGACCAAAATGAGCTCTGTTGAAGATTAAACGTGACTTTTGTCTTCTGTCTCAGAGACAATTCTGAGACGTAAAACTTTTTTTTTTTTTTTTACAGCAAATGAAAACATAATAATTTGACTTTGTTGTCCTGACCTCTTCAGGAGAAAGTCTTTGTACCTTAAACTTTGTGACCCTTCCTTTAGCGTCTCTGCTGATCGGTTCATGTTTGCTCTCTTAAGAATTGTCTGCCTCTTAAACACTGATGCTACACACGAGTGCAGCCCGCCTCCATCACACACAGGCTGCTGATTGGACGCTGTGCTGGGAAACACCGCGACACATCTTTTCTTCCACCTTATTCATTTTCTTGACGACGGTCAACACAGACTCCGTTTTCACCGGTGGGCGGGGCAGGGTGGGCGGGGCGGGGCGAGCGAGGGGGGGGTAGCAGAGAGAATCTCTCACATGATTCCCCCGTGTGACTCGATAACATCTCTTATCGTTTTGAATGCGAGGCCTCTGATTGGTCATTTTACAAAGCGAGCATTCGGCTCTTCCGCTGAATTAAAACAGTAACAGCATCCTCGCCTTTAAAGTTTCTGCCAAGTGTTTTGTAATTCAAAAATCAGTTTGGCATTAATATGTCTCTAACTGTTAATATTAAGTTAGTTTTTATGTGGCTCAATGATTGGCTGACTGCAGACAGAAAAAGTCTCACTTTGTCTTTTCTTGTAATTGGGTCCAAACTGAGCCGAAGACTGCAAAGAGGATTCTAAGGGGTGAAAAACTGCAGCTTCCTCTGGGCTCATTTTCTGTTTCTGTGTTTATGTTTGTGTTGAGCTGTGCAGCCCTCACACCAGCGCTCATACATTCCTATGAGGATGCAGAGGTTTAGCATTGTGGATGGAGCTGAGCCCGCACAGCCTCCGGCCCCTCGCTCGCAGCCTCGTTTATCCAGCTCCTCATTCAGGTCGTCCTCTCTGTTCAACACGATTAGAAACGCTGAAAGCTGCAAACGAAGAATTCTGCTCTCTGTTGCATAAATGAATGCATATCAGGAAGCGATGGCGGCTAACTATCTGGATCTCCTGGCGGGCCTGCTGGTGCGATATGACTTTAGGTGCACCTGATTGTGTTTCTCTGCATGGCAGCCGGGCCAGCTCTGACTTAGCTGGGGGCAGCGCCAGCAGTCATGGAGCGCTCGCCTGCTGGCTGCAGCAGCTCTGCACACATGAAATCTTTTGTAAGGAAATTTGAGTGAGACGTCTTTGGTGTTTGGAACATAGCTCGTCTTTGCACACCATCTGTGAGCGGCATAGATTATTAAAATGTGAATATTTTGTTTGTGTTGTCAAAGAAATGTGCCAGGATTATGTGTGTGTGTGTGTGTGTGTGTGCCTGGTGTTGGGATGTTTGATTATGTGTCTGTAAAGCTTCCTCACAGTTCTGGCCCTCAGTGGATGGAGAAATGTCAGGTCGTAAATGAGGACGTCTCAGGGTGAGCAGAAAATCGAACACGCAGGACTTTATTAGAACGCTCGTGCAAAAGTTCTCTGATCACAGCAGAAGCAGCTTGTGTGCAGAGGGTTATAACCGCACACACAACACTTAACAACAACATATGAACATATGTAGCACCAGTATAAACTCCAGCATTGTCTCGGTCTAACAGCTGTTGTTGTTGTTTCACGTGTTAAACTCTTTGAAATAGAGAATATCACAGAGCGTCCTCACACTCTGAGCTGCAGCTTCATGGCATCTTAATCTTCCAGCCAGATAATATTCAGAGTTCACACAGCACAAAGGCTTTATAAATACCCTGCTTACAGTCATTACAAGCTCTTTGTATGTTCAGACAGTGGCGGCTTCGTGGCGGCCAGCTTTATGGAAACCATGGAAGATGTGAGGCCTTTTATCTTGAAAAATAGGCCGTGCAAATGTTGCATCATCAAGACTTCCTGTTAAGGGAAAAGGGATCTAAACGCATCGGTTCCCCGTGTGACGTCCCCGTCTGTGTAGTTTTCATTTCAAGGCTGCTTTTGATTGCACGCCTGCTCCTTGTAGTCGCCCTGATAGTCCTTCTGTATTTCACATCAGCTCAGTCTCTTCACAGATTTGCACTGAAACGGGACACACGCCAAGAAAATCCCCCCCCCCCCCTTCAGATGAAGATGGTGCTGAAGATGATCTGACCAAATTGTCCTGTTAAAGCAACAATAAGTAACTTTAGCAGCATGAAGCAGAAGTTTCACAGGAGTAGAACAGAGAGAGAGAGACAGAGAGAGAGAGAGAGAGAGAGAGAGAGAGAGCGAGCAAGTTCTCATAACATCTTTCATGCTGTGGTAGCACTGTCCAAGAATGCTACCTTAGCTCGGATGCTAACGGAGGCTATCTGAGTATTATCAGAGTATGGGAGGAATATCAGCTCCTAGTTCAGGGTCATTTTAAGTCCTTTTCAGGTGAGTCTAAACTTTCAGCTTCCCTTTGTAAAAATCCAACCCGTCCTCAGGAAGCCAGTAAAACCAGTATGGCCGAGCAGCTGTGGCCTATTGGTCTCAAGTCTCTTCAAGACCACTTCCTCAAGGTCTCAGGTTTGTTTCGGAACCGAAAGCATTTTGTCTCGGTCTCAGACGGGGCAGAATCCAGACCGGTCTAGACCACCACCGATGGGCTTCTTTCTCACCTCGTGACTGTGATTAAAAGAGACCCCCCCCCCCCCCCCCCCGGTCTCAGTCTCGTCCTGCCTTGATCTGGACCTTGCAAAGATCCCTAAATGTCCTGGTCCTGTCTCGGTCTTGGGGCACTCTGGTCTCGGGTGTGTCATGGTCTTGGCTGGTCTTGACGACACCAGTCTCTAAAGTGGACAGTCGGGGATTTGATCTCCAGCTCCTGCAGCCAGATGTGGACGTGTCCTTGATGGAGCAGCCGTCAGTGTTTCAGAGGGACTGAAGGAGACGAGAGAGGTGCTATATGAGTCCAAATCCATTTAGTGTTTACTGAGTGTGTCCTTGGCAGCTCCCACTAAATATCCGTGTAGCAGTGAGAGCTCAGGTGGCCCCCACTGGACACATTCAGGCCCAAGCTGTGTGTGTGTGTTTCTTCATTAGATCCCAAAGAACAGTTCATATAATCGTCTCTGAAGACCGAGTCACAGCTGGTTTAGCAGGGAGGTACAGCTCGGCCGAAAGATTAAATGGTGCGGCTGATTGTTCTTGTCTGAACAATTATAAGCCTAATTTATAGGAGCGAACTATTCAGCCACAGGATGGGTGGAGATAAGCTGCAAGTGGCCTCTCCTGATATAAGACCTAACAGGGAAACAAGGAGCTGTTTGTGCCGGGGTCTGTAGATACACTATATAAATAATGAAGTGTCAAGAGTGTGGGCTAAAAGCTTTCACCTAACACTGCAGGGGCCCAGCTTCAGGCCAGGACGGCGAGCCAGATACTCACAAGTGGGAGGCCGGTGAGGAATCATGTCCTTGACACGACAATAAAGAGTCCTGCTGGCTGTGCAAACCTGGAGCCAAAAGGTGATCCTCGGAGCGCGCTCTCCTCCTCACTGACGGCTGAAGAGAAGCAGCTGGCGACTCCACGTGAGTCGACTCTGTGCCACGGCTAACAATGCAGCCAGAAGAGCAAACGACCACGCCGCCAGGAGTGGAACGAGGAAGTTCAAAACTGGGATGAAGCAGGAAGATGCCAATTCAAATTGGCTTGAATTATTTTATTAAAGGCAGAGTGTGTGAATACAACCACCAGGGGGCGCTTAATCAAAACAATAACAAAAGATGGCGTCGAGACAGGCAGGGAATCATGGGAGCTTTTCTCCCTGCTAGCCCCCCCCCCCCCCCCCCCCCCCCCCCCCCCCCCCCCCACCCACACCCTCTCCGAGTTGACCGTAGTCATGACGACCAGGTGAAACCGACCTGAGGAAGAAAACATGTTCACAGCAGCACCAATCAGGGACTCCTTTCAGCTGTCAGGGCGGTTGCCACGACAACACGTCCTGTAAGAACTCTGACTGCAGGATCGCTCTGACTTTTAACTGCCGGAGAGGTTTTAAGGTAATGTGAGAGCTCAGCATAGGTTTAGTTCATTTAAGTGTCAAACTGATTCCAAAACCTTTTATTGTTAATGTTTGTCTGAAAGAGATGATTTATTTATTTTATTGATTTATTTATTTGATTGATTTATTTATTTTCTACATCAGAGGGAGAGAAGTGACTTTCCTGCAGCCCACACAGAGTCCCGCCAACTTCTTCAGTCTCTCCTATCAAACTGTTGAAGATATCAAGGAAAAGTTTAGATGCTTGAATAATTTATTGGTACAGCACACACACACACACACACACACACACACACACACACAGACTCAAAGGAGGAAGAGGATGTGTATGTTTTGTGTCCTGCAGAAAGCAGAGGAATCATTTGTCTCTGTGTATGCGTGTAGGATTGTGTGTGTGCAGCGTCTGTTTGGTGCGTGCCTGATAGCATCACTGCACGCCTACACAGAGGAATATTGACAGAGCTGAGAGATAAGGAGCTCCTAACAGTATTGGACACTTTCCCTGTGTTGACTGATTATAAATAGCTGCTCCCTCCCAAGAACACGACCCTCGTCGTATTGACGCTCGTTGCCCTCCGGGGCTCCCGAGACACTTTGCAGCAGGAGGGAACAACTTGAAGAAAGAGATGAATATTGTCCTAAATCCCGTCCAGCTGTCACATCCGCCCGCTCCGCCTGCGCTGAATGAGCCTTTGTGTTGTTTCAACAGAGACACTGCAGAATCTGCCCGACACAGGCGACTGCCGTGTAGGTGTTTCATACAGCCGCCTCGCCATATAGGGTCTGTTCAGAGTTCAGAGAGGGAGCGCTGCATTATGCATGTTTAGGTCTGAATGACAGTGAATGCTGGAGAAGGTGTTAAAGGTGCAAGAGGGAAATGTTGACTGGATCTACAGGACAGATGGAAGAGCTCATGCAAGGCTTCTGTCAATCACCCTGAGATGTCATTACGCAACATTTCCTCACAATGTGACGACAGGTGTGTGTTGTTTTTCTACCTCAGGGGGACGGAAATATACATCCATTCCCAAAGTCCATCATTATTGAAAAAAAAAAGTTCATCATTTCCTCCAGATGCACTTTTTCAGTTTCTGGTTGAAGTTGTCTTTTTAGGTCCTGACAGAAACTAATAACTCAGGTTCTCTGAAAAAGGAACAAAGATGATCCATCATCTGTGTTAGTTTCTAAATCTGTAAAAACTTCAACCAATGTCTGCCACCAGGTACCAATCTGATGAACCAATCACAGGGGCCGTGGCTTTAGAGGGAGCACAGGAGGGCAGGGGGCGTGGCTTTAGATGGAGCACAGAGAGGATGGGGGGCGTGGCTACATATGGAGCACAGAGGGGGAGGGGGCGTGGCTACATATGGAGCACAGAGGGCAGGGAGTGTGGCTATAGATGGAGCACAAGGATAATGGGGCGTGGCTTTAGAGGGAGCACAGGGGTGTGTGGCTTTAGAGGGAGCACAGATGGGGGAGGGGGGCGTGGCTTTAGAGGGAGCACATGGGGAGGGGGCGTGACTTTAGAGGAGCACAGGGGGGCGTGGCTTTAGATGGAGCATAGAGGGGAGGGGCGTGGCTTTAGATGGAACACATGGGGGCGTGGCTTTAGATGGAGCACAGGGGGTGGGGGGCGTGGCTTTAGAGGGAGCACAGGGGGCGTGGCTTTAGATGGAGCACAGAGGGGGAGGGGGCGTGGCTACATATGGAGCACAGAGGGGCAGGGAGTGTGGCTATAGATGAAGCACAAGGATAAGGGGCGTGGCTTTAGAGGGAGCACCAGGGGGGTGGGGGGCGTGGCTTTAGAGGGAGCACAGGGGGCGTGGCTACATATGGAGCACAGAGGGGGAGGGGGGCGTGGCTACATATGGAGCACAGAGGGCAGGGAGTGTGGCTGTAGATGGAGCACAAGGATAAGGGGCGTGGCTTTAGATGGAGCACAGGGGGTGGGGCGTGGCTTTAGAGGGAGCACAGGGGGGCGTGGCTACATATGGAGCACAGAGGGGGGAGGGGGCGTGGCTACATATGGAGCACAGAGGGCAGGGAGTGTGGCTATAGATGGAGCACAAGGATAAGGGGCGTGGCTTTAGAGGGAGCACAGGGGTGTGTGGCTTTAGAGGGAGCACAGATGGGGGAGGGGGCGTGGCTTTAGAGGGAGCACATGGGGAGGGGGCGTGACTTTTAGAGGGAGCACAGGGGGCGTGGCTTTAGATGGAGCATAGAGGGGAGGGGCGTGGCTTTAGATGGAACACATGGGGGCGTGGCTTTAGATGGAGCACAGGGGGTGGGGGCGTGGCTTTAGAGGGAGCACAGGGGGCGTGGCTTTAGATGGAGCATAGAGGGGAGGGGCGTGGCTTTATATGGAGCACGGGGGGCGTGGCTTTATATGGAGCACAGGGGGGGCGTGGCTTTAGATGGAGCACAGGGGGGGCGTGGCTTTATATGGAGCACAGAGGGGAGGGGGCGTGGTGCAGACGGAGCAGCATGATCAACCTTTAACTGCCTGTAAGTTTGTGATAGTAAGGTCACAGAGGTTTGTTAAGCTCGTATCATGTGTCAGCCTCACAGAGCTGCACTGCTATTTCACACAGACCAATGTGGAGAGTAAGCACGCCTGTGAATTTGATGGTGGCGATGTTTTCTTGTCGACAAAGACTTTTTGGTTCTGCTGAATAAGCGCTCCAAGAAATCTGCTCCCAGATAAGTGAAAGTCAATATTGTATTTTTTGAGTCGGTTCTCTAAAGATCCTTTTTCTCTCTCAGACGTAACGACTGCAGCCTTCATTGAGGCCTCTGCACCAGCACAAGAATGGAAATTAACATCCTCTTTATTTGTACATCTGGAAGCTAATACTTCAGTCTGATGTCTGAAGTTTTACATTTTCAATAGTTGTGTTGCACAGTTGGATGGAAGTTTCTCTATGAACTGATCTGAAACCAAAAAACGATAATAATCCAGCAAACGATTAACAAAACATTCTGTCTCAGCGTTCGTCTCGTGGCGTAACACGATGTACACAGACTGAACCCTAACCCTTCAACTGAAGCAAAATATAAAAATGAATCACATCAAATATTTTTCATCTCAGCCTGAGAAAAATAAAGATCCGTTAAAGAAACTTTACAAAATGAAATCTCATCACACTAACCCAACCCCCCCAGTGTGACACACATATCAAGTACGGGATGCCTTTAAAGATTCAGTCCATTTCCAAAGGTTAATCAGTGACTGCAGTTTAAATAACTAATGAGCTGTTTAAGTCAGGCTGTGCCATGCCGAGTGTGCACCGGTGAAGCACGAAGGGTTAACTTCCTTCCTGGCAGGTCGACTGCTAAGTTCGACTCTGGTTCTTTGAGACAAGGAGAGAATTGCCTCATAAAGAGCTCATTACAGTGAAATTATGAACAGTGACATATAGGTTCCTGTCAGGGGAGAAAGATTTAAAGACTTCCATTTTCTGCATTTCAGGGCGGAATATGAAAAAAGCCCTGAGACGCTTCTCCAGAGGTTTTCTCGCAGTGTGAGTGCTGACGTTTGTTTCCTGATGAGTGGAATAATGACGCACTGGATGGAGCGGAGAGAAAGAGGGCGTGCGTCCAGATGTAAGGACGTTAGCGAAAGAAGCTACATTTAAAGAAGGAGAGAAAAATGTTGCACTTTTGAATGAGCGACTAATGACGAGCAAACAGTGCAGCGATGTTTTAATCTAATGAGTCACTTTTCAAGGACTCCGTGTTCTTTGTGACTCTGCCAGGAAGTCTCTGCTTACCTGCTCCGTTGTGCTTTGAAGTAAAGCGGTCCCTGGCTTTCCTCTGTTTCAGGGATCAGACACTCCGCTGCTGCATTATTTATCAAGCAGCAGCTCCTCAAAACTGTATGCAGGCAGCTGCTAATGAGTACACAGGCCACATGTATTACTGCTGCACCAGAGGAAGAGGGAGTCTACGTCTTCCCCTGGGTTTGTGTTCTTTTCTGCTCCTCCAGGAGGACGACTCCTGCCTTACATGATACAGGAAGCAGAAGAAGAAGAGTCTTCAGACGGCCTGAGAAATACAGGTTTCTTTATATGTCAGAGCATGCTCAACAATTTGGACCACTTTTAGAATATCTTAACTTCAGGGAGGTTGATGATTCTCTGAATCTGACAACCTGAAAAGCATCTAAATAAATCCATTCAACAAACAAAGATTGAAAGAGTTGTTTTCTTCTCCAGGACAGACCTGACAAGATTTTTTTACTTTTTTTCAAATGTTCATAACAAAGGTTTAACTTCAGAAAATTAAATTTCCTTGAATTGCAACAAAATCAAAGTTATTGTTTTTTTCATACCGCTGAAGTCAGCCAACCAAAACGTCTCCTCCTGAACTGAACTCTCTGATCCAGGTCTACACTCCCTGACGCCTGCTAACTCAGCCAATGAACAGTGACAACAGGGTGCTAAGTGTTCAGACTCGTCTCCTCTGTCGCCCCCCGGTGGTGGAACAAACAACTCCATTTGATCTGCAGAGTGTCTTTGCACCTTTAAGAAAAAGCTAAAGACCCGGCTCTGTATGAACTCTGTATGAACTCTGACGACCTTCATGAAGAAGACAATTAGTTTTCATACTCTTAAGAACAGCTGTCGATGATGCACTCTGCCTCTGGTCACTTCCTGTCAGCACCTGTGGTCACTTCCTGTCAATACTTGTGGTCACTTCCTGTCAGCACCTGTGGTCACTTTCTGTCAGCACCTGTGGTCACTTCCTGTCAGCACCTGTAGTCACTTCCTGTCAGCACCTGTGGTCACTTCCTGTCAGTACTTGTGATCACTTCCTGTCAGCACCTGTGGTCACTTCCTGTCAGCACCTGTGGTCACTTCCTGTCAGCACCTGTGGTCACTTCCTGTCAGTACTTGTGGTCACTTCCTGTCAGTACTTGTAGTCACTTCCTGTCAGTACTTGTAGTCACTTCCTGTCAGCACCTGTGCTCACTTCCTGTCAGCACCTGTGGTCACCTCCTGTCAGTCTCCTCCGTCCTCTCTGCTGTTTGTCACTTTGCATTAAAGCGTCTGACACATGAGTTGTATGAATGTCTGAGATCCAACAGATGAACAGGCGCTGCACTCTGGGACATCATGCATGAAGAGTAAACACCACATGGTAAAGAAGACTTTCCTGACAGTTAGTTTTCTGCGAACCTCTGACTTCCCCACAGCTAAAAAACATGGCTCTTAAATGAATTTGTTCATTATAACGTGAAAATGAAAGTTTGCTCTCCTAAAACCTGAGCTTCACCATCCTGTTTACTTTTTAACAAGATTTATAATTTAGGAGCATCACAGAGCTGCACTGCTCATAATTTAATATTCAGCGTAGTTACAAAGTCAGCAGTAACACGGAGAAAACACCTATCTGCACATTGTCAGCCCGAGCTGCTGTGGAGACTTAAATACTGAAGCAGTGAAAGCAAAATTGCACGATAGCAATAGAGCAGCTTGTGTGTGTGTGTGTGTGAAACTTTCACCACCCACCAGCATGCAGCAGCCAGAGCAGATACCACTTTATCTCGTCTTGGCAGCAGCGCAGCAGGTAGAGACCTAATGGACATCATAGCCTCTCAAAGTGAACTTGTGTCCGAGGCTGTTTGAGCCAGGAGAGCGGAGATAGCCGCTAAAGCTCCGAGAGAGAGAGAATGTATAGATGCTTATCGGGGCCCTTTAAGGTGTCTGGGGCCTCTGAGGGCTCCCTGCAGGCTGCGGAGCGCCCATCGAAGAGCCCAACTGGGGCAGTAATCTATCCCCCTGCCATGCTGCTGTGCTCGCCACGCCGTTAATCCAATCACTCCCCTGCCACGGTGGGACAGGCAGAGCACTAATCCAGTTTACACAGCAACAGGAAAAAAAAACCCCAAAAGCCCCCAGACTCATTCCTCACGACCCGCCGAGTATCGCCGGCTTCTCCGTGTGACATTGAGTGAGAACGATGAGGATAATTACAGGGGCAATTATTTTATTTTTATTATGTGTTCACCTCTCTTTTCTTTTTTTTTTTCTCCCCCCGTGTTCCCAGCTAATTGCCATGGCCTTGTCACAAAGACCCAAGGTGATAGCATGCAATCATTTGGGAAGCAGAGAGTCAGCCACTTTTAATGCCCCTCGCCTCAGCAGCAGCAGCGGCGGCGGTGGAATCATTAGTATGCATCTGATGAGGTTCAGCCTTGCGTGCGATGGGCTGGGTGGACCTCCGATAAGTCATTTAGACTAACGGGAACTTAATTAATTTTGTTTAATCTGTATAAAGCTCCACGGGGGGGGGGGGGGGGGGGGATTGGTACACACAACCCCTCACCCACTCCTGCACCTCGCTCAGCCCACCTAGCTTGGCTCCAATCACAGTTTTTACACAACAGGCCCGACTGCTCTCGGCATCAATATTGGCTTAATGTTGTGTACAATACTAAAAATGTGGCCCGTCTAATGAGAGCAGGTGGGCTATAAGTCAGCGTTCATTTGGTCATTAACTTGCAGAAAGAAAAGAGGCCGAGGGCGAATGCGAGGAAAACTACCGCCAACTCTCCTCGCCGCAGCAAAATTCACTCTGTCAATAAATAGTGTTTAAGATGTGGAGGAAGGGCACCTTACTCGAAACACCTTTGTGGATTTATGTCTAACCTTAATTACTTTTTATCAGAAGCCGCCTCTTTGTCTGCCAGGCCGACGCTGGATCACATTTGTTTAGTCTGGGACGAGAGCGAGCCAGCAGGGTGGAGCTCGGGACATTAGGAGGGAAATCATGTTTCATTGTCGGGGATCCTGCTAATACCGCCGAGGCCTCTGGGTAACTTAAGGAAGAGAAGAAATGTGTATAAGAGCGGGAGTGGGGGGGGGGAGGGGGGTGCCCGAAGTGTTCTGGACTCACTTTACAGCTGGGCGCTGAGGCGGCCGAGCGGAGGACTGAACCCCTGGTGGGATTAGAGGAGGACTGTGGTCGGAGCGGGCCGCTCGGGGGTGTAAATGTTTTAATGTGAAGCAGCAAATAAAAGAATACTCAGCTCGAAGACTCTGTGGACTCTGAGAGGAAATCTAAAGTTATTCAAACCTGAGAATCATAATCACATAATAAAACATAATAAGGAGAATTCTCTTTGTAATAAAGTCTTCTGACCTAAGAACACGCTCCACAAGAGGAGCTGTGGTTTTGGTCTCTGGACCACTTTTGAAAGGTCTCGGTCTTGTCTCGGTCCCGCCCCGCCCTGGTCTCAGTCTTGATCTCTAATCGTCTTGGTCTTGTCTCGGTCCCGCCCCGCCCTGGTCTCAGTCTTGATCTCTAATCGTCTTGGTCTTGCCTCGGTCCCGCCCCGCCCTGGTCTCAGTCTTGATCTCTAATCGTCTTGGTCTTGCCTCGGCTCGGTCTTGGAGCGCTCTGGACTCAGGCGTGTCTTGGTCTCTGTTAGACTTTCAACCCTCTCTGGTATGTCACTCTGCTGGAGGAGGAGGAGGAGGAGGAGGAGGAGGTGAAATGATGCTGCAGACGCTGAGACCAAACACATTCCCAACACTCCCAAGGTTAATGGAGTGGGATTTTCATTCTCCGTCAGCACATCTGCCCCGTCGTATGAAACGCTTTCTGATGGTCTTGTTGACCTTCAGGCCATGTGCACAAATATAACTGTGTGTTAAACGTAAGGCAGGCATGCAGCCTCGTGATATCACTGTGCAGGAAGTGATCTTCAGACTTCCTCTGCGGCGCTCCGAGGGGCGCGAGCAGCAGAAAAGGCTTCGGCCCGCGCGGTCAGCAGAGATCCCGAGGTTGTTCTGAGACGCTGAGGTTTGTTGGAGAAAGTTTGCATTGAGGAAGTCATGAAAAGTCTCATTAAGCATTTATGACTGACTTCTTCAAGGTGCTGTCTCGGGTTCTTTGACTTGAAGCCTGACAGTTATTTTAAGCCCCTCCGTCTTCAGAGCAGACGTTAGCTTGCGTGCCCGCTGCAGCAGCCCTCAGGAGGTGTCTGCACTCACGTTCGTCAGACTGACACTTTGCACCTTCGTTTGGCTGAGCGGCAGCGTCTGTGCTGACGAGTGGGCTGTACGCTAAAACGTTTTCCAATATTCTCAAACAAGCTGCTGTAAAGACAACGCCACAGATAAACGTGAGAGCACAGAGAGGAGACTTTTAGGGCTTTCACCGTTACCGTCTCTTTAAGATGTATCTCCAAACCTTCCATCTACCACAAGGGCCTTACTGTATTTCAAAATAAAAGCATTAAAGTACTCAGAGCTAAAGAAAAACATTCAAAATAAAAGCCTAACTGTTTTTATTGTAAGATGTAAGAATTTCAGCATTAAATTATAATAAAGACAAAATTAACATTTTAGCCATTTCTCAAAAGGAAACATCCTCTGTAAGCTACGTCACGTTAGCTTGCGCCGCATTAGCTTAGCTTGTTTCTTGTTCCTCTGCTTGTTGTTAGGTTAAATTTAGGTTAGTTTTATGTTCTGATGTGTTACGAGGAGGGACGTTATCGGCCTGTTTGCTTTTAGCGTCTGACTTGTAGTTCATCATTTCACAGCTAGCTTATGTTTACTTGTTTGTATTTATTGTACACACACGTCCTCATCCAGGAGTGAAGCTTTGGATGAACAAACAGAGGCCTCGTGTTCTGCAGCACAATCTGATGAAGTGTACAGACTAGAGGACGTTCTGGAAAAAACGCCGGCGAAGGAGAAGCCTTCTGGCACGCCGACAAATCTCATCTTCCTTTAAAACCTCCAGAAGATTCATCAAGCTGACGCGCAGAAATTGTGTTTGACTTTCAAAGAGGAAATGTGCGATGAGCGCACGAGGAACAGGGAGGTAATTAGTGCGACGTGGGCTGTTTTTGTCTTTTTTTCTCCCCTTGATACTTAAAATGTGACACAACGCTCACGTCTGAAGGCACACAGATGTCGGAGCTTATCATGATTAAACGGATGTGATTGGAGGAGAAAAGTCGTGTTGTTAGAGTAAGTGGTTTTAATGAGGATTCACATCTTATGCTATGTGTTGTGTTTAAGCTCCGCAGGATAGACGGATGGATGTTTGGATGGGCGGGTCAGTCGGTGCATGTGATGATAGATGTGTGTCTGATACGTTTTAAGACTACTTTCACTCACTCACAGGGGAAAAAAAAAAAAAACCACAAGGCGGCTTAAAAATCCATCTCACTGTTATCTTGAGCAAAATGTCAAGATAACAGTGAGATAGACGACGAAGGCCAAAAAGTGAAGAAGATAACAAAACTGTATGGCAACACAAATCCCCCGAGACAGGAAGTGATGTCACAACAAAACTTCATTTTGCACCATTTTGGTAAGGGGGGGGGGGGCTTCAAAGCGCCTACCTTCTCTGGAAGGGGGGGGGGGGGGGGTTTAAGATTAAGACTTTAATGTAAGCTGAACATGAAAATCCCACCTTAGCCTCAGGTCCACTTTCTAGTTTTTTGCTGGTTTGTCTTGTAGCCCTTGTTGTTGTTGTTGTTGTTGTTGTTGTTGTTGTTGTTGTTGTCTTCGTTCGGAGATGTGGATCAGACCCGCTTCCTCCTTTGAGCTGCTGGTCGATGTGGAAGTAGGAAGAGAATCGTAGTTTATTTAAACGGGATGGACTTGAGCGGTTGCTCTCTGCTGCCTCAGACTGTTGGTGTACCCGGGACCAGAAAGATGTTACAGATGTGTGTGTGGGGGGGGGGGGGGGGGAGGGGGCGAGGGAGGGGGCGCCCTTTAGTTAAACGCTGTGTTAAAAGGTAGAAAGTAGAATTCAGGTTTCGATTTTTCCCCCCACACTGTTTTGATGTTTTTTTGAGTTTGACTTTGAAACACGACTCTTAAGATGGAAACCAATCACAGCAGTGGATCAGCCGGCTTCGCAGCAGATCACAGCAGCATATTAATAACAGAGTCCGTCAATAGTGTGAGCTCCGCAATAATCACTGTAATTAATGTCGGATTCTGAGCCCAAACTCAAAATACTTTGCCTGCCGCTCATTCCCTCATCAGTCGTGTCCAGCTCATCGCCGCCATGATTAAACCGCGGCCAGCGACATGAAATGGGAAATAGATTTTAAAACAACGCCTGGCTAATGGAAGCTGAGAGCAAGGATGATTAATGGATGATTGTTTAATCGATTTATATCCAGCCAGGAGGATTTACAGCAAGGGAGACTTCATTTCATGTTCTGCTGGTTTGAAGACATTAAAGAGCTTCCAGCTGATGTTCCCCGGACGCCGCCGCCGCCGCTCAACGTGTTCGTATGTTATGAGAAGAGAAAGGTGCAGATGGAGCGCTCACATGCACGTTAGAAAAAGGAGACGATCTATAGGAGCATGCATTCTGCACGTTCTTAACTCTGTGTTTGAAAGCGCTTTACTTAAAAAGAGTGATTAGGGCGCGCTCGCTTTCATGCTCTGATCCTCCGGCGCTCCAGAGAACGGCTCGCAGATTACCAATGCTCATCAAGAACAAAGGGATGGTTTAACGCTGATACCTAAAGAAATTCCCATTCTGTGATTCTGTACATGCAGACAAGGTGGGAGATAAGTCAGCGTTTTCCTGCTTTGCATCAGTGTCATGGTGGAGCCGCAGAGCTCCCATCCAATCAGACGTTAAGCCCGTGGTATCACTCACATGCAAGGACAGTTAATCCCCCGACGCCCGGGACTCCTGTCCACGTCTCATCTGTGTTCATGACTTTCTCTCTCCTCCCTCAGGTCGGAGGACACACCATGCTACCTATCCGCTGGATGCCTCCGGAGAGCATCATGTACAGGAAATTCTCCACGGAGAGCGACGTGTGGAGCTTCGGAGTCATCCTGTGGGAGATCTTTACCTACGGGAAGCAGCCGTGGTTTCAGCTGGGAAACAACGAGGTAGGAAGAGCCCGAAGCGTTCACATGCTCCATTATACGCTCGCTGTAGTCAAAGAGCATCACTGCAGGCCGGCACCATCACTCCTGTCTCTGCACACACACACACACACACACACACACACACACACACACACAGCGACAACATGCTGCTCATGTTTTCATCACGTACTTTGACAGAAAAGTAAAAATATTGAGATTCTAAAAGTCGAGAGACATTTTCAGTTGTTTTGTTTTTAGGTTTTGGACTAAAACTCCATTTTGCTGAGGGGGGGGGGCAGGGGGGGATTATATGATCCAATGTTTTCTTCCTCGTCAATTCATTTTATTTAAGTTTCCTGTTAAAAGGAGGCAGAGAGACGGTGAGAGTGGAAGAGATCAGCTGTTCTGTTGTTGGCGTCTTTCCTCCGCTGTGTTGCATCGTGTCAAACGCTGGGGAAGCTGAACGCCGTCGCCCGTTTTAGCTGCACTTGTCTTTGCGCGGTCTACGGAGCACGTTACACACGTTACATATCTCCAACCTCCTGAAGGGGAGCGGCCTCTCTTTTCCACCAGGAACGAGCAGACTGACGTTCCTGCTCGAAGTTTTGGGAGCTCAAAGAATCTCCCGATGTCTCCTGCATCCTCTTCTGTGAGAGTCACGCTCGCCAAACAGCGAGGAACGAGACGCCGCATTACACCAACTCACCCGATGAGTTAGTTCTTTCATCAGAGGCTCTGCTTTGAATCGATACGATTCAATTAGGACTCCTCTGGTGAAAGTGGCATGTTGAGAAAATGAAAGTGACCCAGAGAGATGAACTAAGGCGTGTGGCGTGCAGCGTTTATTCTTCCATATTTCTGTGTGGATACGTGGAGACGCTGAGCTGATTAAACTCCGTCTCTGAAACCTTGTGACGATGTAATCAGATCAGAGCCTCTCTCTAATGGACTCGTGTCCTCAGGTAGTGTTTCATTGAATTATTGCACTTCTTATTCAGTTATTCACATTAATCTAACACACTAAACAATGATGCATTACAGCAACACTTCTAATTGGCTCTCATTGACAATGATAAATTATTCCACTCCTGTAGGAACTTGGTTTCAAACAGTCCTCGCTCATCGCTGCTCGCCATAGGCTCCGCCCCCTCCTCCTCCTCTGTGTTCATACAAACAAACAAAGCAGACGGCTGCACGACAAGCTTCAAACTCTCCAACTTTATTTAAAAATGAAATGGGCTCACCGCTCAGTGATGAACTGGAGGAAGCTGACTGATTCAGTGCAATAAGGTGCAGAGATGGTTTTAAATAATAAAACAATTTATTTTCATCACTTTATCAACTTCAGAGAGACCAAGCAGCATGTTGTTTGCATGTTTTTCCCTGCTCTCCCGCACCATCAGCGTGCAGCTCCTGAGGCAGGACGTGGCTTCGTCAGACGGAGCAGAACCACGGCGCTGACGGAACCACGTGGAAGCTTTCTCAGATCAGACTTCTGGGTTTGGCTGTTGCCTGTGGGAGCTGTCCGTGGTCCTGAAGCGTGGGCTTCAGTAGTAAACCATGTCACATGGGCGGGTACAAACATCCTCCCGCCTCCTCTAATTGGCTGTAGCTGTCAGGCAGAGACAGCTGACCCTGTAATCAGTCCTCTTTGTTACGTACGTTCGGTGAGCTCAGATATTTCCCTCGCCGCGGCGCTTCCACCTGACTGGAGTCGTGATGAGCCGGGGTAATTGAGAACACCTGTGTGGTTGTGCTGGGGCTTTAATTTGCAGAGTAACCGGTTACTACAGCTGCCAGATGAATAATTTACAATATTTAAATGTGAAATGTAGCGCTGGAGCATCAAATGAATATAGTTGTCCATGACATTAAGATTACAGCTGCTGATTTGTAACTTCAGGTATTTCTGTTGTTTAAAGACGAAAGATTCATCTAACTGCTGCCATGTGATGTTTTCATGAGCACACACGGCTGGAGACATTAGAGAGCCTCAGGTTCATTCACTGAGTCCGTCCTGCTACGTGTTCACTGAATCCACGCTGCAACAGGAAATACCCTTGTTGACCAGCAAAGGGGGGGAAGTGAGGCTGTAAGGCTTTGGGTTGGGTCCCTGACCTAAAGGATGGATGTTGGTCTGGTTGCTGGTCACAGCTCTGTCACGCTCCCCGTGCAGCAGCCCCGCTCTGACATCATCACGTCCTCTTTGTGCAGGTGTGCGTTTGTGGGATTTAACCCTCTGGATGAATCCCAGCAGCTCCACACTGACGGGTTTGTTTAATGTGTTTCAGAACACAGTAAATCATTCGTTCGTATTTGTTGTCTCAAAACACTTTACAAAAGAGCTGACTCAGGACAAACGGGACAGGCCAGGGGGAGACGGGATGAGACGCAGGAAGGATTCCTCCTGTTCCTGTTGTCACACTTCCTTGGCGCTGAGGTGGCGGTCGGAGCAGGACGGCGGTGGTTGTGAGGGCGTCAGGGACGCCGGCTCGTTGAGACTTAGTGCTGACATCCTCTCTAAACTGGTCTACAGACTGAGTCAGACTGAGCTGACACCAGTGGAGTTGCATTGTGGGTAATTTTCCCCACATCTCTAGATTGATTAGATTTTCTGGTAACTTCTCTTTTAAATGTAAGAAAAGTTTTGCAGAGGTTACCTCACTCTTCTGATCCCCTCATCTCTCTCTCTCATGTTTGCTCTTAGTGCCGTTGCCATGACCACCGCATCCTTTGTTGCTGCTTGTTTGCAGCGTTTGTGTTCTGGGAATTTATGCAAAGAGGCTCCGTGTGTCTTTGCAGGAGCTGCTGCTCGATTCCTCTCGGCCTGGGAGGCGAGGGTGGTCCGTCTGCCAGGCCTCTCATCGTCCTGGTGGCAGCACGACAAACAGACAGAAAGCTGAACGTCACCTCGCAAAACAAAACTCCAGAGCCACAAATGAGTTTGTTTTTATCTTTTAGGTTGACGATGAAACAGATTCTGAAAAACTCTGATTTGGTTTGTGGGACATTTCGTCCACATGATTCGTCTTCATAAAAGGCTGGACGTTATCAGACGCTAAATGAACCCTGAATTAACCTGATTCATTTAGAGAGGTCAAACCCACGGTCGCTGCGGCGAGCACTGAACTCTGTCCGGCGTGTTGGTTATCCTCCCCTTCGCTGTCTCGGGTGCAGATGTTGGAGGTGACGGTACAAAGGAGAGAATCAAAGATAAAAGCTGCTTTTCAGAGCAGCCGCCATAATTAGGCCCAAATAGACCCCCTATCCATCCTCTTAAGCTACAGTGGCCTGGAATTGACACAAATAATAAAGGCAAATTGTCACAACAGCAGTGAGTCATCCGGCTAATTGGAGCACAAGCCCAACAAAGAAATGATCAATCAGCCTTTTAGCAGAATCTCAAACATCCACCCCAACAGACGGGCTGTTTCTGCTGCTCCGTGCTGAGGGACAGAGAGAAGTGAAATCTCGTTTCCACTTTATTATTGGACAAATTTAAGAGTGACTGGATGCTGTTTGTTTCTTTCATCTCACTTTCATTAGTTCAAACCTCAAAGGATGCCCTGCTCTGTCATTGCTTTCTCATTAAGGACCAACCAAAGCAATCAGTGTGTCTCTCTCCTCCGCAGGTCATCGAGTGCATAACCCAGGGTCGTGTTCTGGAGCGGCCGAGGATCTGTCCTAAAGAGGTGTACGACATCATGCTGGGCTGCTGGCAGAGGGAACCGCAGCAGCGACTGAACATTAAGGACATTCAGAAGGTCCTGTTCGCCATGGGAAAAGCCACGCCGGTCTACCTGGACATCCTGGGCTAGCGGCGCCAACCCTCCCCACCCCCCACCCCCCCAGCGATGGCCCGTTCCTCGCCAGACAGATGGATCGACAGAGACATACGGACAGACCGGCCCCACACGAAATCCAGGAAAAAACCAAACCAACCTGCTCCACTGTCGAAAAACACCTACAACGTTTGGGAAGGACTTAAGTGCCTGCAACACTTTTGGATATAGTGGATAAAACATATTCAAAAAAACACGCACTTTTACATTTTGGTTACTTGCGTATTAGA
This sequence comes from Symphodus melops, assembly GCF_947650265.1. NCBI lineage: Eukaryota > Metazoa > Chordata > Actinopteri > Labriformes > Labridae > Symphodus > Symphodus melops. The sequence goes on from NC_136693.1 coordinate 30,496,665, forward strand.
TGTACAGGTTTGAAGAAGACTTTTTTTTTTTTTTTTTTTTTTTTTCCTCGAAAAACTGCAAAAACACAAAAAGGGAAGCGAAGCGAACTGGCAATAGGAAAAATGGCCACTGTTTGATTGAGTTCTGGAGAGAAGTTAAAATCTATCCTGGGTTGGTTTTCTGAATATATATAGAAATATTACATATATTTTATATTTATTTCTTTTTGTCAGGGTGCTGGAGGGTCTGCCATGCGTCTTTGCTAAGGGCTCAGCCCTGCCCGAAGACGTCACCGACTAACTATTGGCAGGGACTCGACGATGGCAGCCCCTTGCTTTCACTCTGAGGGTCCGCCACCGAGCTTTTAACAGGAACTCTGCTTCTGTGGAATAACACTGGATGGTTGGAGAAAAAAAAAAAGGGAAGCGCTCTTTCGAGGACCGACCCGATCAAGACAACCGACAAATCTATTTTAATTTAAAAATAATGTACATATTGTAAAATTCTATGTGTCAAAATTATGTTAACTTATTTTCGGGGTGTTCTTTTGGTTCCTTTTCTGACTGTGATCTGGGTGGCTAAAGTATAAAGCTATGGTATTTGTTCTCATCCTTATCCAGGGGAGCTCTCTCCTGGGAGTGTCACTGCTGGTAGGTTGTCTCACACGCTGAAGGTGAAAAGTCCGCTGACGCTGATTCGCAGCAGAGACTCTCAAAGGACGGGGGACGATTCAGAGCCATCAACGCCACACTTTCCCAAAGAGGTGATGAAACCTCGCAGTCACTTTCCGGTTCATTTGCTTTTTATGGCGAGAATAATGTGTCGATGAATAATATCTTGCACCACACTTCCAAACACTCACACACGCTTTGAGAAACTGTTCTGTCACTTTCAGCCTTTTTGGTGTGAAACTGCTTTTCTGCTCTTTAAAGAAAAAGAAAAAAGAGAAAAAAAAAACCTTTTTGTAACTGGAAGTCTGAATCATTTGTTAGCCGCGGCGCGAGCCCTGCATACACAGCGCAGCATAAAGAGACACTCTGCTGTCCTGAGTTAGACGAGGAGATTGATATGACTTATAAAAGATTCAGCTGAAATATGAAGCGCATTAACCATCCGACCTGATTCAGATGACGACAGGTGAACAGAGAGGCGTGTTGTAGCTTTTATTCATCAAACTGAACTCTCCGCTGTTTGTTCGATGTCCTCACGTGTTTGGGTTAACCTCCACGTCCTCACGCCGTCCCCCTGACGCCTGGGCCTTAGGATGTACTGTATATAAGATATGGACCGTGACATCACTGATGGGTTTGGTAAACACCTTTTTTAAATGTGGCAGAAGTTCCCTCAGCTTTATGTTCCCTGAATTATTTAAATACGTGAAGTCTACAGCGCCGACCGTGACGCAGAAACACGTAACGTGCTCGTCTCACCTGAACGTGAGAGGACATATTACGTTAAAGCGAGTAATCCTTTTTTTGATCGTGTTAAACGGCTTTTGGCCACACATCTGTTTGTCCCCCTTCAAAATAAAAGCCCCAAACGTCAGAATGACTGCGTGGAGAAATGTAATTTATTCTCAGAGCCAAACAGTAAATGTTTGATCGATGTGGACAGATCTAACGCTCGCGAGCTGTTTGGACACGTCGTTATTTTTACCATAAATTGAAAAATAAAAAATAAAATAAACATCCTGCTCTGCTCAAAAAGTCTGAGAAACACGTGACGTAAATTCTCCCTGAAGTTCGGACCTAAACCTGAGTCTACTTCAGATCTGTCTGCTCCTTCACTTCCTGTTTGCTTGATTTATACATGAACCAAACGGTAAAACAAATGAACACCAGTTGAGCTTTGTCATCCCAGCGAGGTTGCCTAGCAACCAGCAGAGAAGCTGTCAGATTCAAAGACCCAATAAAACAATGTTATCACATCGATTAAACAAACGGGCGATAAAACGTGAATTAGGGAGCTGTGGAGGATCGCTGCCCTGCTGATGCTAAGCTAAGCTAGCCGTCTGCTGGGCGTCATAGTTACCGTACAATCATCAGAGTGGTATCAACAAAAAGCAGATTTCATGACCATTTAAAACATGTTTATTTCTCTCCCCTAAAGATTCTGTCACAAATCTTTTGAGCACAACAAAAGCTCTTTTTTTTTTTTCTTCCTCGCACTCGTCTTCTTTGCACGTCGAGCACCTGTCTCGCTTTCAGGAGCGACCTCTTCTGTAGCGGCCGGAGACGAGCCGCTGAAGGCTTCACTTTTGTTAGAGTGTCATATTTTATGGATCCGCAGATTGTGCAGTGGTGGATTTTATAAAAGCTGCAGAACAAAGTGTGAGTAATGTTTGTGGCAAAGTGTGACGGATAATCCCCCCCCCCCCTCCTCCTCCTCCCCCCCTCCTGAAAAGCTCGACAGCATAAAGAAACAGATTCAATAAAGCCAAATGCTTTTACAGATTTGTTGGTAATTAATGGCTCAGTTGACAGAATCAGTTCATTGTTGGAGACGGGATCAGTTTCCCAGGTGCTGAGTGACGAACCTCAGGCAACACTTTCATTTGATGTTGTATCTGGATATCAAACGTTTCCGAGTGCAGTTCTTCACGTCTCCTCTTTTCTTATCCCGTCACGAATCCTCGCCGTTTCACCGTGTTGTCTCGCCCCCCCCGCTCCCTTGGGACGATGTAAATCATTAACGAGCATCCAGTTACTTCTTTGGTACGAGAGGCAGGATCACATCCGAGGAGTTCCCCAAAGCATCAGAGTTTTTGTGTGTATTCTCTTGTGGTTCCGATAAACGCTTACAGACATTCTGACACAGCCCATGAGCATTCGCAGGGTATTGTACTCCGTTTCATGGTGAGTTGAATATTGTTTGAGAAGTTTTTATTTTCTTTATTTTTCTTGGATGAACTAACTGAACACTTTTTTGACGCAAAGTTGGCATATTACCATGTACACATGTTACAGAATATAAAAATGTGGTATAACAAGCTGCAGTATATAACATACTGGTATTCCATGATAGATCTTTGTATTAATGTGACTCTCTTAAGAAAATGTCTTCAAACAATCACATGATCTCCTTTTCCATTTTGTCCTGTCTGATAAAGATGTGCACATTTGACTCAGTCTTGTCTTCATCTAAGTCTCTGACGGAGCTGAACGCCGTGCGTGTCGGTCGGTGTGCGTCCTGCGTCCTCAGACTGGAGGTTAGCGTTTCTCTGAGGGCGGCGGCGGCGGTCAGCCATGGAAACAGATCAGCTGTTGTGTCAGTACACACGGGGGTTGTTTTAGGTTTTGTTACATCACAAGAGACCATCTTGTTTTTGTTTCTGTTTGACCCTGATGGTGAGTTCATGGTCACTTCTCTTCCACAAATACTTAAAATAAGCATCAGAGCTCCCCAAAACATGTCGCTCTAAATCCACTCTGACCACGTCTATAAAGCCCTCTATTCCAGCCCTGCTCAGAACAGTTTCTGTAGCTTTAAATATGTAAATGAGCTGTGTCTGACTGCCCTTTGTGATGTCATGAAGGGAACGTCTCCAGACGGCCTGTTTGAGCCCACTCTGAAAAATGGAGCAGAAGACGGAGAGGATGAAATGTGACCTTCAGCTGTTTCCCCGAGATCTGGAGACAAAACCAGCGTTGTTATGTTGAGTTATCGTTAACCAGCTAATAATCAAAGGAAAAGGGCGTGACAGAAAATGTACTGTGACGTGTCCACTTAACGCTCCTGAAGATTAAATATACATTTCTCTAGCAGCCGATTCGTCGGTGTCATAGCGTCGCGTTCAGAGCAGAAGAAAACCACGATCACGCCAACAGCTGAGCTATACAGCTGTTTAAAACTCTGCTGAGTTTAATACGGTCATCACACATTGAAACTTATTTAAATAAATAAAACATTAAGACATTTGGACACAACCTTGTTAACATCACAAACCAAAAACATTGTAAAAGTTGCAGAGAACATCCTTCTTCTGTTTTGATCGTTCAGCGGAGTGTGAATATTCTCCTCTACAGACGAGGAGCCGTCTGAGTCCCACCATCACCTGACCCTCTGCTCTCTGAGCTGCAGCCCCGCCCACTTAGCGTCCACCTGTAGGCTCCGCCTGGGGGGCGTTACCATGTCACCCCATCACTGAGCGGAGCGGAGACTCTGCTGCAGCGAGAAATAGTCTGAACAAAAACAAAGGTGAGATATTGGAGTGAACGGCGAGCGCAGCGTCGACTCTTCGAGCTTCACGACCAGCTGAGATCCACTTCGCTGGACGAGTGCAGTCCAGAACAACGGAGCACGCCTAATCCCAAATGAAAGGGAAATGGAGTGACATTTCAACTTGTGTTTTTGCACTTTTTCATACAAGTCGACACGGTTCTTACATTCGCACCCCTGTATCAGCTGCTGACACGCAGCGACAAGCAGGAGAAAACCTTCTCCAACACAAGTCGCCCTCAGTGACGTGCGGAGAGGACGGATGCAGAACAAACGTTGGATGTGAAGGGAAACCTGGTCCAGTTGTGGGGAGGCTGGTTGTGCGTTATCACAGCAGCACTGCCTCACAGCTCGCTGGCTGCTCAGGAGAATTGGCACAATGCTGCTTTGCACATGTTGCAACTAATCTAGCAAGAAGAAAAGGTTGTTAAATGTCTTGAGTTTGGTGCATAGCCAGATGAGAGGGTTGAACCAGGACACTCTCCTCGCTGTGAGTGCTTTTCTGTCTTCCTTTTTCTTTGTTATAGTTGTTTTCAACCAAAGGTCCTTGTTGAGCCGTGTCCGCCTCGCTGCTGCTGGATCCTGATTAAATAACACCTTCCTGCTCTGGAAGATGAAAGGTAAACACACACACACACACACACACACACACGCAGAGAGAGAGAGAGAGGCGGCGTCTCTACACATCTGATCAGTCAAAGGTTTACTTTCACAGCCATCACCTGTGATAAAAATGTATCCAGGCCAGAGCCAGTCTCTTTAAAAAAAAAAAAAAACATGTTTTCACAAATGCACTTCAAAACCTGTCTGGAATATTTCAGTTCAGACGGCCGCTGGGTCGTGTCCCTCACAGTTTTCCAGTCACTGGTCTCAGGAGGAAACACATGATGTCAAAAGTCTGACACTTGAGTCATAATAACATTTAAAGCGTCCTCCAGGTCACCTTACAGCCGGGGTGTCATCCCCCAGTCCTGCAGGACCGGTGGATCTGGGCCTCCCTGCTCCCACACAGCTGAGTCCAATGAGCGACTCGTCATCAGGCTTGATGACAGCACACTGGTTTAACACAACACTCACACTGCCGTACAGGACGGAGACGTGCCCGTTTAAAAACAAGTGTTTAAAGAGCGAGTCCATGTTACATGGTGGGGGGAGCAGCTGCAGGAAGAAGAGCGTTACCCATCTATGTGTGATATTTACCTGATGAAGCTGCTGAAGGATGATATATACCATCAACGTCTAAAAATAGCACAAACACACACGGCAGGTCTGTGTACAATGAAATGCAGGTTGTGGTAATAAAGGCAGACAAACATGGTTTGTGCTTCTTGTAGCTTCATGTCAGACTTTTATTCTGAGTCGTTTCCAAACAAACGGACCTGTGGTGGGACAGCGAGGGCCCCCCCCCCCTGCGTCCTCAGCTTTTTATTATTTATATGGCGAATGTTGTGATGCATTCAAGGTACCTCAGGAAATTTGATTATTATTCTTCCATTTTTATGAAGAGCCCTGCAGGGAGGACGGTAAGACTCAGATGCTGGTCTCTGGGGGGGGGTTGACTTCGTCTGTGAGGGAGCAAAGATCACGAGCAGACACCGGGATCCACGCTGTCAGGAGTTTCTCCTCCGCTTGTGTTTCTAGTTTCATCTTCCCTCGTGACCTCACTGATGGACTCATGAGTCTGCCTCACGCGGGATTTATTCACAGTGTCATGGACGGCGTGGGAGAGCAGGAGAGAGTCTGAAGCCTCTCGGTAACACGAACAAAGACGGGACGCAGCGTGCAGAGAGGAGCTGGCAGGTTTACCCTGAAATGTGCACGTGTGGAAACTCTAGAAGCGCAGACGAGACGCCTGCGTGAAGCTGTGACGTGTCGGACCTGAAGGGGAGGAACATTTCACAAACTAACGTTCTGCCCATATTTGACACCTGACAAAGTGAAAGAAAGAGAGAGACATATGGAATGTAAGAAAAGTCCCCGCTGGCGGAATAGTACATCATTTAACCATTTGCCCAAACAGCCCAGGACAGAGTGACATCACGCTCCATCACGCCATCATGTCAGACGCTCTAATTAAAACTGCGCCCATAGCTACAAACGTGTGAATGTGTTGTGTTAAAGCTGTAAAAAGGGCTCGAGATGGCTAATCCATCACGGAGAAATGTAAACAAGTTGTGACAGTCTGATGGCGTGAGGACAGAGACGCCGCGTCTTTATCTCAGCCGCAGACTTTGAGGCTTCAGCGGCGAGCGTCCACTTATTAGCCGACAGGCCGCCCGTTATTGTTGGAGCTGCTCTCCTACACGCCGGAGAACAGAGACACGGGCAGCGCTCGGGGATTTGAGGTCAGTTAGCAGTGTGTTATGACTGTGCTACGCTTAATTGTTTATTGATTTACAATTACAGTGTGTGTGTGTGTGTGTGTGTGTGTGTCGTTGTGGTTTAGTGTGGAGTGTCCGCTTTCAGTCTTTGTTCAAACTGCAGATTGTACCGTCACTTGAGAAGTGTAGACAAGGTCATTTAAGTACACACACACACACACACACACACACACACACACACACAGCTCAGTTACGGTTGTGTTTCCGTCTCTTGAGTGCTTTTAACCATGTCAGCTGATCACTTCCTGTTCGGGGCGGTCGGCCCTGATGAAGCCTTCCCTGTCATAAAATAAAAGAGGATTTCTCTTTGACCTGGATCTAATCAGGAGAATTCACCTGGAGCGAGGGGGGGGGGGGGGGGGTGACCTTTGAACCCCACCATAGACCCCGCCCCCCTCCTGTCAGTCAGAGACAGTCCCTGCTGTGAGGTGAAGGACAACATCAGGAGGATTTCCTGCTTGTAATCAGACGTATTGAAGGGGGGGGGGGGGTCACTCACCGGCTGCGTGATGTAAACATCAGCATTCCCGCCCGCGGCGCTCGCACATTGCCTCATCCCGACATCATGCAGAAACTTCAGCAGGGATCTGTCGGGTGAAGTCACCCGAGGACCCGCCTCCTCTCGATGATGAGAGGTTAAACACCGACCCTGTGCGGCGTGCTCTTCCTCTCATGTTCTGTGCAGCGTGCCTTGTTAACTCCAGGAGTTTGCACCTGAACATGTGGGTGTCACTGATCACAGTCCGATGGGTGAGCCGTGTAATTGTAGTAATCAGCTGAACTGTGCATATTATAAACCCACAGTACAAGACAATGCACAGATTTGGCTGATCAGAATAGATTTGTTTAGACAGGAGATGTTCGCGCTGTGACGCCTCACGGGTGGGGGGGGGGGGGGGGGCTGCCAGGTGAGATGAAAGGTGCAGCTGCATGCTGGTGTTTTGTTGTTTTAGCTTGGCTCACTGATTTGGCCACTTGTCAACACGGTGAGCAGTCAGAGCCGCAGCAGCGCCTGTGACACGCAGTTTAGCAAAGCAAACAAGGCACTTTAAAATATTACCAGCTGACTGCAGCAATTTGAATGAAAAGCGGAGTCACAGCCGAGTGAAGCTTCACGCCACAGACCTGATCAACCTGTTTTAACATCCAGTGACGATGTCATCGTTTAAGATCTCGATGGAAATCATTTACAAGCTTCCTCTTATATTTAGGCTTCTGTATCAAAGTACTTTAGTGATACAGTTTTAATGGTGTCGATATGCCGGAGTCATCTTTACACCATCACACTGGAAAAAAATACAAAATCTAGCAGATGGACATGAGTCCATTTTTCACACACACGCCTCATTCATTCAGCTGAGTTCGATCAGGACCTCCAGGAGTAAAGATGTTAGATCCAAGATGGCCGACATCAGCTGTGCCAAGATAGCCTGCGATAAATATCTGACGATCATCTCCCAGTGTGAATGTTTCTGCACCAACCAACCAACCAACCAATAGAAATGCAGCGTACAAAGACGCACTGATCAGCGTACGCTAACAATAACTTATCTCAAGCTCTCTTTGTGACGCTGGCGCCCCATGTCCGCCTCTTTCCCCTCGCCACGACACGCTTTCACTTCCTCCTCCTTTTTCTCTTAGCACATAAACGCTGCTGCTGACCGGCATGGCGCCCACAGCTGGATAAAGGTTGTTACTACAGACTAGATATTAAAGGATGCAGTGTGAGTGTCGTCCCCGTGTGTTCCTGCAGGAGGCGCTGGAGTCCCGTGGTCGGCGCTCTCCATGCTGTAAATGCAGCAGAAGCAGGTAGACGGAGCTCCCTCAACCTTCAGGGAGGTGACACTACAACCGTCCCACGTCCCCGCCGTCCACCGCCGTCCACCAGCGTCCACTTTCATGCACGGCCTGGTCCGACCTCCACCTCAGCGGCGAGTAAGGTCAGTAACCTTCCTTGCTCTTTTGTCAAGCGTCTCCAGGAAACAAAGAATAAAAATAACAACTTTTAAGTGATGTTAAATTCCAGGAAGGGTTAAATCGCAGATGACAGGGACCCTTTTATTGCACACAGCATTAAACTTAATACAGCCTGAAATTGATCATTAAATATGGCAGATAGATAAAAAAAATGATCATCATGATAATGACCCCCCCTGCAGGTCGGGGAGCACGTTGATGGTCACAGGAAAGACGTCGTGTCTCAGTGTCTGGCTGAGCAGACGTTACAGATGAGTGTTGATGTGCCCTTTAAACCTCTGCTGGCGAGCGGCTCGAGCGTTCCTCTCTGAAAGCGCGGCAGCTGTCTGCTGCAGTGAACGCACGCCGCTGGCCGTGACGCGTGAGCTCCCGCTGAGAGTGTATTTAAAGTGAAGATATTGTTGTGCTTTTCTGGCAGATTGCTTCCTGTTGTTCCCGTATTGCTTGAAGGCGTCGAGTGCCGCCACACAGCCGGGCCATTTGAGCGACAATCACACATATACAGAGAAAGGCATCTTTCCCAAATAGCTTTTTAAAAGTGCATTCACCTTCAAGTATTCAGGCGTGACTCATCCTCATCTGGGTCTTTCAAAACGAACAAGAAAATCACTCGCTCTCCTCTCTGAAGACGGTCCGTCTTATGTCGTCAAAATGATGCTGCGCTGCTTTCAGCTGCCAGAGTCTGACTTGGATAAAAGCAGGTATTTACCTTCCATGATAACTGTGTCGGATTTATAGGAAGCACAAGGACAGGAAACGGGGGGGGGGGCTGCATCTGCTCTGAGGTGCAAAGATGAGGAGGCGAGCTCATTTGTGATGAAGAGGTTGTGAAAACAAAAACAAAACAGTCGCTGAGGCTCGTTATATAATCCAGCTACCTCGCTGTTCGCTCACCCGGAGACACGCGGGCCGATGTACTGACCTTGAATGCAAAATTGCTCAGCGCTGTTTGATCAAAAATGGCTCCTTCCGTTTGATTAGTTGAGAAAATCATAATCTTCTGTTCTGCCTCAAAGCAGGCTGAGGCGCTATCGCTCTGTACGCTCTGTTTTTGTTGAGTACCTGAACCCGCCTCGCCACCCAGGGAGAACGCCTCCGACTAATCCCCCGGGCTTCCTTATCGAGCGTGATTGAATAGAGCCTTCAGTCCCCAGAAGACGGCCTAACCTTTATCTTGCCTATTTCCTCTTTCTGCATCTCTTTCCTTCCTCTCCACTACAAGCCAACAAAAAGCAGACCTGTTAACTGTTTACACTATCCAGTGTGTGCATTGTTTCCCCAAAGGGCGAGCGTTTGAAACATGAAAGGCTGCGAACAAAATGAGGAAATTTCCGCTCCATTAGCCATGCAGCCAATCAGCGCGCAGTGACCCAGATAAGCAGCGTGATATTGATGATGACAGCAATAAAGACGTACTTTCACCACAAGCCTTCCTTCTAATTAGGTTGATCTGCGGAGAAAATAAATGAATTTTGACAAAATGTGAAGAGAGGCGGCGTGCGGGGAGGATTAGACGCCCGGGTGTGACAGGAGGATTCAGAGGGTTGGCGAGGGTTAAGTGACTTCACCGGCGGGGAATGGGTGACAATTACCAGTGAAATGAGATTTTGTGGCTTCAGGTGCCTTCTAAATACGCTGCTTGGTCAAAGTGATTGCTCAGGGTCAATTGGTTGATGCTGCGCTGGCTGTGTTTGCACGCGCTGACAGAGAACACAGAGTTCAAATCTGCTCGCACCTTGACTTCTTAAATATGAAAATGAAATAAAAAAAAGATCACAGTGGTGCCGGGGGCCTCGGGAGGACGCTCGGGACCTTCAGCCATCATTAATGACATTAAAAATATGAATGTGCAAAATGCTGTAATTCTGTAAACGTGACATCAAGCTTAAGGTGTTTCATTTTATGCTTTTTCTATTAAAGGTCCAATCAGCTAATGATCAGACATTAAAGGGATATTTCACCCATTTATATGAAGCTGTGTCTCATTAGAAACCTGGTAGTGTTTTTGAAAGGTGGTTCATCCCGTCCTTATTGTCCCCCGAGACGGGAAAGCTCCGTATTTCTGTCCTGAAAGACGCAGAAACCGTCATTCTGCATCCTTGGAGACTGTTTCAGTTAGAGGGGAGAAACTGCACTGCTAGCTCCTCCTGTTTTAAACCGCTGAAGCTACAGACCAATCACAGCTCAGTGGGCGGGACCACACGCCTAGACGCTGAAAGCAACGTCCACCATCTTGCTTGGAAGCTATGCTAACAGGCTCAGTGGAGGAATCTGAGAACAGACTGATGACGGGGATTCTGAAGGCGGCGTGTTCAAATCAGATGTTCGTGACGATTTCTACGAGCCGCAATAAAACGGCGAGCAGTTGATGCTGATGGAGGAACGAGAGGCGGCTGCAGTGAGGAGGCCATTGTTAAAACAGAATTACGTTGCAACAGGTGAAATATCCCTTTAAGGAAACATATGTTGAAGTGCAGTTCCTGTTTTAAACACTAGGGGGCATAGTTACATACTGCTCCTTTAAGATGTTTTTCACTTCAGCAGCGAATCTAAAAAGTGGTTGTAGCACGAGTCGTCCGGACAGAAAGTCTCTTTGGCTGCTTCAAACTTTCAACGTGAGAAAAAAAGAAAAGTGTCTGAACATTATTACAACAATAACTTCCAGACGAGAGTCTCTAATGTGTTATAGGTTTTTTTTTTTTTAATGTGAGGAATGAAGAAAGAAGACAGGTGGTGATAATGTTGTCTCCTTCAATTTATTCATCTATTCACTGCGTCCTCAAAGATGAACTCTTCGCGCACTCTGCAGATTGTCATAATGGCGGTTGGGAGTATGGCCAGAGTGGACGGGAAGCAATCAAGCAAGCAAGGAAGGAGGTCAGCAGCAGATGTGCCAGAAGGAACAGTCATGCACGGCAGCGCTGGGATGCCAACCTCGAGTCTACCTCCTGCAGGGAGGGAGGGGATCCACGGCAGAGGGAAAGATGGGGGCTGTCACCCCACAGCAATCCTCAGCACACTCAGCAGGTGTTGACATCTAGATTAACCTTGGACTGCTGCGAGTCCGACTCCTCTGGTCGGCAGTGTCTTATTAGAATGCACACAGACAGCTTGTATCCAATCCCCGGCTCCTCGCGCTCCCAGGTACTGCCCCTCATTCACCGGCCTGTCAGTCAGAGGGCCGGCAGAGCACAGCTGCAGGGAGCGGGGAAACAGGAAGCTGGGACTTTAACCCCAAACAGGTTCACATTAGCTTCCCTGCTCCTCCACCAGCTTATTAAATTCATTCATGAGGACGCAACGCCACGAGGTAAACCCACTGTGTGTAACTTCACCATGAAAGCTGCGAGTCATCAGCTGAAGGATCTTTCCAGATGTTCCTGAGGTGAATCTTACCCCGTCTCAAACACCTGGAAGAGGAAATTCTGTTGGTGTGGGGAGAACAGCGAGCACAGCCTCTCTGTGGAACGGAACAAGAGCCAATCAGGAAGCAAGCTGACCAAACCAGGAAGTACAAAAAACATCTCCATGGCAACGACAGCGAAAGCATAGCACAAAGTCAGATGGTCGTCAGAAATGGAGGACAGTTCCTACGACGTGTCTGTGAAGCGAAGCACAGGAAGCTAACAGCTAGCCGCGTTTAGCTCGGCCGTCCTGTTTGTTTGACGGAGCGACGTTCTGACAGCGGAGACTGTCGGCGTGTCCTCAGGGTTGGACTTAGAAGGGAACCTGTTTGAAGGGATGCACTCGTGTGACCTCACTCTAAAGCATCAGTCGTGTATTTACACATCTCTGCACTCAACGATGGAAGCTCTCATGTTCTGAACCGGAAACTTTGGAAACAAAGCCTGTTTTAACACTTCATATTATGTTCCTGTTGTGTGATTCCTCGGCTCGCTCCCTCAGGGGAAAGAATGAAGAACACAGAACACCAGGAAACATGGAAGCAACCCTACAATTAAAAGAAGCACACAGATGTAATAATTAGTGAATCTACTCATGCCTTGATAATATCATGAGCCTTAATCAACACAGCCACACAGACAGGAGGTGGCAGCTGCAGCTGGAGACGCACACACGGGGAGACGCACACACGGGGACACGCACACACGGGGAGACGTGCACACGGGGAGACGCACACACGGAGACACGCACACACGGAGAGACGTGCACACGGAGAGACGCACACACGGGGAGACGCACACACGGGGAGACGTGCACACGGGGAGACGCACACACGGGGAGACGCACACACGGGGACACGCACACACGGGGAGACGTGCACACGGGGAGACGCACACACGGAGACACGCACACACGGGGAGACGCACACACGGAGACACGCACACACGGGGAGACGCACACACGGGGAGACGCACACACGGGGAGACGCACACACGGGGAGACGCACACACGGGGAGACGCACACACGGAGACACGCACACACGGGGAGACGCACACACCGAGAGACGCACACACGGAGACACGCACACACGGAGACACGCACACATGGAGAGACATGCACGTTGAGAGACGCACACGGAGAGACGTGCACGCTGAGACACGCACACGGAGAGACGTGCACGCTGAGAGACGCACACGGAGAGACGCACACGGAGAGACGCACACATGGAGAGACATGCACGTTGAGAGACGCACACGGAGAGACGTGCACGCTGAGAGACGTGCACGCTGAGACATGGAGACACGTGCACGCTGAGACACGCACACACAGAGACACGCACACACAGAGACACGCACACACAGAGAGACGCGCACGCTGAGACACGCGCACGCTGAGACACGTGCACGCTGAGACACGTCCACGCTGAGACACGTCCACGCTGAGACACGTGCACACTTTGCGTTGGATTCAGTCCACACGGGTTGCGGTTGCTTGTAGCTCTAAAAATGTTGCATCATTTGCGGCGTCTATCTGCTCGTCTACTTCACGAAGCTTTTCGCTCTGATGGCGCTCAGGCTGCATCGCGCCTGATAGGCCGCCGTGCTCCTGATGGCGCTCGGTGCAGACTGAAGGCCTAAACCCGTCCACGCTGTATTCTTTATGACTCACGTCTTTAATCTTTTATTTGTTGGCTCTAATAATCCTTCTGTCCTTCACACAGCTGAAACTCAAGATTCAGTTTGAATTTAAAACAACCTCATCTTGTCATATTTACTGAACATTTAGTCGTGCTGTCCCTGCTCACCAGAACCACAAACAGAACTAAAGCTAACGTGACATCGTAGAAGACGATGACAGATAAACTTTATATGGTGGTTATTATGATAAATAAATGTAAACACAAGAACTCTGTACTTACTGGATCACCACGTTTCCTGAGCGGTGTCACCGAGCTGTTTGTGCTGACTGAATAAACACCTGGCTGCTGCAGTGCAGACAGATATGAAGCTCTCTCTCTCTCTCTCTCTCCCTCTCTCTGTCTGTCTCTCTCTCTCTCTCTCCCTCTCTCTCTCTCTCTCTCTCTCTCTCTCTCTCTCTCTCTCTCTATGTCTGTCTCTCTCTCCCCTCTCTCTCTCTCTCTCTCTCTCTCTCTCTCTCTCTCTATGTCTGTCTCTCTCTCTCTCTCTCTCTCTCTCTCTCTCTCTCTCTCTCTCTCTCCCCCTCTATCTCACTCTTTCTGTATCTCTCACAAATTGATTGGCTTGTTTAGCAACATGTCAGACATTTCCATGGTGGCTTTGTTTTTCCTCGTAGTGTTGCCATATGTTTGTTAATTAGCCCCATAGACCACGAACCGAACACCACTTTCCTACAGCTGACATCCTGCATGTTAACTTGCAAAACCGAATTAATATTCTCCGACACTCTCGAGTCCCAGAGTGCAAGTTACACAAGCTGTTGCCATAGCAACTCTGAGAAAATGGCATTTTAGATGAGGATGTTGATCAGTCCTGTTTAATATGGACAACAATGTACGTTCTGTCTCGGCACACGAGGAGGAAATAAACACAGGAGCAGTAATGGGCTTTTAAAAGGCCGACTTTAATAAAAGTGCGTGTTTTAATGAGGCTACAGTCAGCAATAAATGAATAGCAATGAAAAAAGGTTCCCTCTCTGAGGAGTAAATGGTAAGTACTCTGCTGTGCAGGTAGCTTCTTCCACCTCTGAGTGCTTCACAGGTGAAGGAGCAGAGTGAGAAGATCATCCAAAGAGTCCAGATTACAGTTTTATAATCCGGAGTCTGGGTCCAAACACAGAGAGATCACTGTTCACACTATAAAGTCAATGTGTCATGTGCCAGCATACCCTGAATGTGCAACTTGGAAAGTCATGTCCAACTGATGCTAAGCAATATATCCCATCATGCATTGCGGTTCAAAGATTTTTGAATTTGAATTTTGATTGAACATAAAGGACTTGATTTGTTCAAAGTTGAGACCCACCTTGCAGGTGCATGTCTGCGCTGGTCTCATGTGTAAAAGCAGAGTGGGTGTGTTTCATGCATACAGTCAGGGTCTGTGGTTAGCAGCCGGTAACGAGCGGCAGCGTGGTGATGCGTCAGGTTGAGCAGGGAGCCAGAAAATAGAGCCTTTAAAAAAACACCATTTAGTCATTTTGGATTTGTTTGTAATAATTACTGAAGCATGACGACGACATTTAGTGAGGCACTTTTTTTCCAGCTTTTCTTCCTCACTCATTTCCGGTGGCAGGACGGCCGGCGCCCCAGCGTTTGCCCTGTGAGAGATCCTTTACGGGGGAGATGTTTGGCGGGCGGGGGGGCGGGGGGGGGGTTGATTTTCTGAACTTCAATCTAAAAAATGAGATAAGCATAAATTGAATGCCAATCCCTCGGCATATTCAAATCCAAACCCTTTCTCCAAACTCCGTGTGACCCACTTTGCTTCCCTGTTTCTCTTCACATTTCTGAATCAGTGCTCCTCCACTCGGATTCAAATTTTGCAACAAAGTGGTGAGTTTACTCAGCTGTAAAGCTGCTGACTGGCTGCTCGCTGGCTGTGAATAACATGAAATGCAAACTGAATCCCCCAGCACCACTGAACCCACTTTATGTTGGGAGAAAAAAGAGAAACTGTGAGTTTGACGGAGCATGTGTTTCTCGGTCCTGTGACGGGGGAGCAGGAGATCAAACAGTGTTAATGATTCTCTCCAGCGGCGTCTGAAGACGAGGCTTCAGCGTGAATCCTCGCCTTCAGAGGAGGACGTTGTGCAGATTAGATTCCTGCAGCCACAGACCATGCAGCTCTTCATTTTAAATAAACCTGTGCATCACGTTTGGAGTCTAATTACAGGCCGTAAACGCCTGCTCAACTTTATCGCCGTGCAGAAGTCCAGGCCTTCGACCTCTGCCGCCATTTTGATCTGGGATTAAAGGTGCGTGATGGAAGGATTAGGAGCTAATTAACTTGCTGGCGGTGAAGGATGGCGATGTTTGAGGACTTTTCTTCTCTTTCTTTGCCCTCTTTGGAGCTGAGCGGCATTGTGTGCAAATATTTCCTAAGATCTATGGTCCATTAACTGTGGGATTTTCAATACAAATCATTTCACAGACGGCTCCGAGGCGTTGGCTGGATATCCTGCCGTGCTGCGTGTGTGTGTGTGTGTGTGTGTGTGTGTTCACACAGCTCACTGCCCAGTGTGTGACTGTGAAGGCGCTGGTTCATATTTTGGGTGATACACAGATTAGACATGCTCTACATTCAAAGGGCCTCACAGCAAAGTAATTCTAGCGTGTTAGCCTCATTCACTGTGTGAGTGTGTGTGTAGTCGTGTGTGTGTGCATATGTTTATGTCGGTGTAATAATGAGATTCTGCATTAACTATAAATTTATCTTTATTTCACGACTCTCCGCCCGGGCTGCGACGTTATTGTAAATCCTTCAGTGGTGATACAGTAGCAGTACATCAGACTGAGAGAGCGAGCCGCCCTCCCGGGAGCCAAAACACCCCCGCCACTCTCTCACACACACACACACACACACACACACACACAGCAAGTTCTTTATCTTTTATCCTCAGCTGCCCTCTTCTCCAGGAGATTGAAATTTGCAATCCAACTTCCCCTTTGTTAGAGGAGAGAATCCTGCTTTCTGCCGCTGCCACCGTTAGCTGAATATAAAACTATGCAACAACCTGACAGCGCCTCCTGCCACAGAATGGAGCCGCCTTTTCCTTCTCGGATTGAATTATGTATTGAGGCTTAAGAGACACTCCCTGGCAGCGCTGGTGTTACTTTCCCTGTATTACTTATTCAGCATGTGGAACCCAAGGCCCCATTAGCGTTGGAGAAGCAGAGCCATTTCCTGAGCTGCTCATGTTCAAACACAGGACCAACATCGAGGCAGGAGGTGGAAGCCCACAGTGAGTCAGATGTCCTCCCTGCCTGTGTGCTCTGCCCTCCTTCTGCAAAGGAAGGCAGGAAGTGTTAGCTTGTAGCTGCAGACGGCGTGCACCGCCACAGGCTCCAGGGTTGGCCATATTTATCTGCAGGTGACATTGTTGCTCAGCACGTCTTTGATCCGCCTTGTCTTTTTCTTCTTGGCTTGTCTGGGCGAATCTGCGATGGAGAACAGAGCGTGTTTATTTCTCTGAAATGTGGCGCAGCGTGAGCCGTCACCTGGATGAGCTGATTTGTATGTACGGCGGCTGCACAGAGCAAGTGTAACGCCCCCAGTCTTCATTTCATATCACGATCCCGAGCTTTGTACAGCAATTGAATTTGGGCTTTTTTTTTTATTCCTTTGTGTCTGTCTGACTTTGACGTGTTGTCAGCGTGCAAATTCACAACGCTCTGCCACTCTTCCTCCAGCAACCCTCTCGATGTGCCACAGCCAGAGTGGTGTCATGAATAAACATGCTGGTGTACAAAGGGAGGAGTGTTGGTTAGAGATGAGATAGACAGTTTACATGTGTTGAAGAGGGAGGGTCTGCTGAAGGGAGTGACAGGGTCATGGACACCAGATTTGACAAAATGCTGGCTCCACCAACTTTTCTCTTTTTTATGAGTTGAATTTGCAGCACTGGATGAGAAACTGTGCATCCTGCTGTTACTCTGCCATTACTCAAATCCTGCTTGCAGGACTCCTTTTCTGAAAGGCTAAATATTTTTAACTTGGAGGACTTTGCTTTCCGAGCTTGTGCACTCGACATCGTCAGGAACAAGAAACAAAAGCCTCTTACGTTTGGGAGAAAGCTGTGAGACTCAGGCCAGGACCTGCACCGCCTCCTCTGGGCTGCAGAGCGAGGGAGCAGGCGCCCCTCAGCTGGTGGAAGGGCTTGAGTGTCTTGCCCGAGGACACATAGGACATGTTGCTCGCTGGAGCTGGAAATCGAACCCACAACCTTCCGATTGAGAGACAACTCAGCTGCCCCATAAGAAGCATGCAAGCATCGGTGCAGACTTATTTAAAAGGCATCCTGCTCTCGAGTGTAAAACAAACAAACAGATACAGAAAGAAAGATGGCTGATGACCTGCAGCTGTCCGTGGTTACAGGAGGAGGAGAGTTGGGGGAGGAGCTTGCATCCACAGGCGCCAGTGTTCAGAGAGTAGTCAAGTTATGACAGTCAGGAAGTCAGAGAAAACGAAGTCTGACATCAAGGATCTGATGTTTGTAAAGTAAAGTTTATGTCTTTGCCGTCACGCGTCGGCCCGGTCATCCTTCTTCTCTTGTTCCTGCTCATATCGTGCAGGAAGACTCTTCGTTACTCCTGCTATAATGTCTCCACTCATGTCCTTCTCCATTTAGAGCAGATTATCAGACCAGTCTCACATTGAGCTGCTTTCACATGCATGTGGCGCTCTGTCTGTCTCTTATCCTCTGCGGGCTGTGGATGAATAGGACGGAGAGCTGAATGGAAACGGGTGAATGCTACGGCGGCGAGCACAGCGGCAGGGAGATGTTATCGGAGAGGGAGAAAAGTCTCTCCTTGTTGATTTGCGAGTCATGTCGTGTGCTTGTTGGAGTGTGGAGCAGATAGTGTCATAGAGGGACGTCAGAGGAGGCCGTTAACAGATCGACCAGGTAAACATGTTCTCAACGACATGCAGCCCGAGCACGAGCACGCCACACCAGAGGCCGTCTTTAAGATTGATTGTGTAATATTTGAAGCATTAAAGCTGCACCCAGGTCAGTTTGTATGTATGAAAGCGCTCCGTCTTAATAAATCAAAAGCAGCAGAGAGAAGATATCGATACCTCTGACTGAGATCCATCGACTCGCTCTGTTTGCCTGAATTAAAATCAGATACCGACACCGGTAATATACGGCAGGAAATGTGATGCCTGCAGGAAGTGACGTTCAGAAATCCGAGTGAAACGTGAACAGTCTGATAATAAGATTGTGGAGAAGGAGAAAAAATTGTATTTCAAAAATTAAGTAACATATTCTTGCAGGGGGATTTACAGGACAGCAGCTGCACCTGTGATAGGGTAATGAGATTTAAAGAGACACACACACCAAAACAGAGCGTTCAGAGAGAGCTGGTTTCTACAGGGGCTCAATCCTCCTCTGCTGCTTGATTCAGGTTATATTTGGACCAAAGCTCAGAGACACAGATGATTCATTTAGAGCACGGGGAGGGGGGGGGGCTGTTTGAAAAACTAGCATGATTTTGAAAGTAGCATTCCCTCAGTGCTCCGTCTTCACCTGGCCCCTCCCCCTCTCTGCTCCCTCTAAAGCCACGCCCCCTCATGAGCGCCGGTGCCCTCAGCTCGTCTCATGTCTCACCTCTGAACACCTCGGGTTGGTCTTGCACTTACAGGACGGGTTTCAGGGTTGAGCTCTCAGAAAACAAATATCTGGTATAACTCATCAGGGGGGGATGAACCAGTAAGGGGTGTCGAGAGCCTCCTGGGTACCCGTCCCGCTTCCTCGACCTCCACTCGTCCCAACCTTTGACCGCTCTCATCCCTCTCCACCTCGACCCTCTTAAATCTTTTATTTCCATCTTTTTACTGTGGTCACGTCACCATGGTTCGTGCTGTCGTTTGTGTGTAAAAGGAGGCGGACCCCCTCACTGGTTTCACACCCTCTTTAATATTGGCTATAAACTATGTCACGTACAATGCTGTGGTCTTGTTGGTTGACCGTGAGCACTGAAACCTTCACATTAAAGGATTTCACAGAGTCCACATGCTCGCCCCTTCTGCAGTGGCACTTGACGCATAATGTGATATGGGTCAGTGTGCAAGTCCCAGGGACACTGTCCTGTTTTTTGTTGTCCTGTCCCAGTTCTGATCTACAACATGAGAACACCAGAGAAGAGTCGAGCGGTGCAACATCACAATGAGTGTGAACAAGAGGGACACACTCGTGTCCTACTATCTGTCTGATCAGTGCTGAGTTTGATCCTGAACCTGGCCGATCCTTTATTTATTCTTACCAATTCAAGCTTTCCGCTGGAGCTGCTCTTCATCTTGGATGTGACTCATGCACCAAATGTCCTGTATGAAGAGGAAGAAGAGGAGGACAAATAGGCCTGATGTTAAACAGACTTGAGCTTGTTTATGTGTTTTCTTGTCTCCGGGTTAAGGGCGCACTCACACGAGGCAATCCGTACCGCTGACATGCTCGCTTCACCCTCGGCGTTCAGTTCGTCTGGAGCGCTCCGTACACTTCCTCGGCTCTGTACAGGAACGTCCGCACGACGTGGACGACTTTAACGAGACATCCCGGGGCGTTCTGTCACCAAGTCACTGAAGTACTTGTTCAGTCCGCCTTGTAATCGAAGCACACTGACTGACTACCACTGAGCCACAGCCGCTCGCTGCATCTGTTATAAATGAGCTCTGTGAGTTACAGTGACCAGTTCAGCTCCTGCAGCATGCTGAATGTTAAAGACATGACACGGGGAGAGATGGTAAAGTAAACAGCTAAAAGTCAGCGCAGGCCTGAAGCATTCTGGGTAAACAGGCCTAATTTATGTAAGATCTCTCATTAAGGAACGAGTCGAGCCGATGGGTAGGACAGATGTCCAGAGGAGAGACACGACTGTCTGAGGCTAATCCAATAGAAGTGATTGAATCGCCCACGACGTGCGGTACAGGTGGCGCCGCCTTCTAAACCATATGTGACGCCGCATTAAAAAATCATCGTGTCTGATAATTCAATCACGCTGCATTAGCTTCAAGAATCCACCGTGTCCTGTATCAGGTGATAAAAACAAAACACGCGCACCAAACTTTCTGTAAAAGTTAGCAGAGTCGCGGACTGTTGAATCCTGTGCGGCTTCAAATGGAGGTGTGTCTTCACGGCGTCCCCGAGATCCTCCGGGACTGAAGCACCTTGTCTCTCCTTCACAGAGGTTTAGAAGACACACTTCACTGTGTGGGGAAGCAAACAGTCAGGTCGACATTAAAGAGGGAGAGGAAGATGAGAAGAACTTAGTTGCAGATTCTTAACAGTGTTCCCCGAGGAGGACAGAAAGTACAGCAGCTCTGAATTCACCACCGTCTGCATTTCAATCCATCGAACGCACGCCATCAGCGTTTCGCCTTTTGTTTGCTCTTCCAGCCACAGTCAACGTTTATATCAGCAGACAGCCCTGCGTGCTCCATCAAGATCAGGTACACACGGTTATGTGTCTGAAGACCGCTTGACGGAAACGATTCAGCACGCCACCCGCCCTCCCAGTTTAACCGCAGCTTGTTGTTTGACAGCTCCTTGTTCAGAGTGAACACAGGATGTGTTAAATAGGGAGCTACGGTGCTCGTTGGGCCGCGTTAACTAATTATTTAGGCCTACTGTTTTCATCCTTCATGCTAGAATGAAGGCCAGAATATTAAAACCAAGACAGGAAGTCAGACATGGAAACAAAAAGAGTGTTCGGTCAACAAAAGAATATACAGACTTGTAATCGTATTTTCCACCATCATCATCAGAAGGACAAAACAACATGTCTGCACATTTTTCTCTTTATTCCCATGTGATCTTGTAGTTCTTCCTGTGATCTTGTAGTTCTCTGTGATCTTGTAGTTCTTCTGTGATCTTGTAGTTCTTCCTGTGATCTTGTAGTTCTTCTGTGATCTTGTAGCTCTTCCTGTGATCTTGTAGTTCTTCCTGTGATCTTGTAGTTCTTCTGTGATCTTGTAGTTCTTCTGTGATCTTGTAGTTCTTCCTGTGATCTTGTAGTTTTTCCTGTGATCTTGTAGTTCTCTGTGATCTTGTAGTTCTTCCTGTGATCTTGTAGTTTTTCCTGTGATCTTGTAGTTCTCTGTGATCTTGTAGTTCTCTGTGATCTTGTAGTTCTTCCTGTGATCTTGTAGTTTTTCCTGTGATCTTGTAGTTCTCTGTGATCTTGTAGTTCTTCCTGTGATCTTGTAGTTTTTCCTGTGATCTTGTAGTTCTCTGTGATCTTGTAGTTCTTCCTGTGATCTTGTAGTTCTTCCTGTGATCTTGTAGTTCTCTGTGATCTTGTAGTTCATCATGTGATCTTGTAGTTCTCTGTGATCTTGTAGTTCATCATGTGATCTTGTAGTTCTTCCTGTGATCTTGTAGTTCTTCCTGTGATCTTGTAGTTCTCTGTGATCTTGTAGTTCATCATGTGATCTTGTAGTTCTCTGTGATCTTGTAGTTCTTCTGTGATCTTGTAGTTCTCCTGTGATCTTGTAGTTCTTCTGTGATCTTGTAGTTCTCTGTGATCTTGTAGTTCTCCTGTGATCTTGTAGTTCTCTGTGATCTTGTAGTTCTCTGTGATCTTGTAGTTCTTCTGTGATCTTGTAGTTCTTCTGTGATCTTGTAGTTCTCTGTGATCTTGTAGTTCTTCTGTGATCTTGTTGTTCTTCCTGTGATCTTGTAGTTCTTCCTGTGATCTTGTAGTTCTTCCTGTGATCTTGTAGTTCTGTGATCTTGTAGTTCTTCTGTGATCTTGTAGTTCTTTCTGTGATCTTGTAGTTCTTCAGTGATCTTGTGTTGATTGTTGCTGTGTGATCCATCGCGTGGATTTGGGTTTAACACGTCTGTTGGCTGTTTGATTTCTTTAGTGAAGCTCTTCAGTTTAAAGCTGCCGACTGACCACATCAACATCAGCTGACTTACGTCAAACTGACTCCTGAACAGCTTGATGAAGGCAGAGATAACACGGGAGATGCTTCTTCTCTTGGACAAATGAACAGAGACACGGAGAGAATTAGGAACCCCTGAACAAACCTTTTTGTAATCTCAGACATTAAAGCAGTTTTCTCTGAGGCAGGAGAGCCCCATCCCCGGAGCTGGCAGATAAAAACACGTTAAAGCACATTTGTATTTCTTTGAGTATAGACGACATGTCATCTCAAAGCATTTACAGGGGTAAACAAAGCCTCCAGGACTCGCCCGGGTGATATTTTATTCTCTTTTCCTCGTCTTAGCTGCTTTATTTGTGATGCTTTTTGTTGCTGTTGAACTCTGGGAAACAGAAGTCTTCTGATCACCTTGCAGGCTGGTGGTGATGGTGGCGGTCCCTGACGTCCTGCACAGGCGTGGGAGCTAAAGAGTGTTTGTATGAGACAAACAACAAGACGCAAGGGACGCTTTAATATCCTCTGCTTCAGCTGTGTACCGAGATTAACCTCATCCTTTTACAATTAACATAACAGAGTGCTGCTCACACACAGCACTCCTGCTTTTAAAGTGTGGAAACACAGGCTGTATGCTAATAAGTAGCATGGCTGTATGGATCAAATACACCATTTACTGCGTACAGTAGGCCAGCTTTTACACGCCTCTCTGATTTTTACCACCACTCGTGATAACGCTTCGCCAGCTTTAAAAAATGTAGACTGACACTAATTGAAAGGCGAGATTTCAATACAGTATGCAAACTTGCAGGAAAGGCAATTTTCCCACGAGGGGTAAAACGTGGCTCAGTCTGAGAATCAAATAACACAGACGCCATTTCAATATCCTCCTCGATAAACATCGGAGGGAGAGTCGTCGCCCTGCAGATGGCATCTCATTCAATCAAGCCCCATCTCAGACGAGACGCCGGGCAGTCATTTACTCTGCTTTTACTGTTCACTTTTTCTTAATGTGCATCAGGTAATAAAAGTGTGGAAACATTGACTTGTTCGTCATGACTCATCTTTGATGTGTCGAGCAAAAATCTCTTAATTGCCTGTGTGAGCGAACAGGTGCCAGTCGATAAAACAACCTTTAATCCATGACAGTAAGGAACTCTTCATTTTTTTTCCCGAATGGTGTAAATCTCTGCTCCGTACTCGTTACAATAATGATAAAAGAGATGCTTTTTTTACAGGAAGTCGTGCAGCTCCCATCGATCATCTCAACACGGGGATGATACGTGTGAAGGCCGGCCTGCCTTCATTAACCATGCGTGCCACATCCGCGTCTCGTTTGATGGATAACTTCTTGGCACCTCGGAACATTGCAGCGAAGCACTTGACCTTTATTGATACGGCCCACTTCAATATACTGAGCAATGAAGCGCTCCGTCACTTTAATACACGACTGGTCTCGTCCAAAAGCCGGCGCTGGTGAAGAGCTGTGCAGCTGTGTAATGGTGGGCTTTGTTTGTTGCTGCATGGATTAAATTAAACGAAGCCTAAAGATGAGTCGGATGATAAATACACAGTAATAAATAAAAGATGAGTGTTCCCGCCCACAATGAATGCAGGTCAATGATTGTAACCCACAGTATTATTTAGATGAATGCTCGTTCTATCGCTAACACTTTGGCTGCTACGTCTAAATGAGCATCCAGATCTCTTCGTGCCAAGTCAGTGTACACATATGAGACCGTGTGCACTTTGTTCAGGCGCTGCGAGCAAGTGTGGGAATCCAAAAAAGCTTGGCTCCAGCAGCCGGGCGTGCTGGTGGAGGTACAGTGGTTCAGTGCAGAGCGTGAATACAGAGAGGTGTACGGTCTCCTGTAATTGGTCGGCTTTGATGTGTGAACTCTGCGGGAGGCTGCTCATGATCCGTCCCCGGAGAACGCTTCTCTGTGGGCCTTTGACGGATCCAAAAAACCCTCCTGGTTCTCACCGTTTTGCAGACTGGAAGACGATGCTCATAGCAGCTCGGTCTGATGAAACGCTCTCACTGATATCTCAAGGTCAGGAAGCGTGCTTCGGGCCTCGCACTCATTGGCTTACTTGTTATTTTCTGCAGGTTTTCTTTCCTCTCCGGCCTGAAGGGGGGACTTCCCTCGTTCTGTGGTGAAAGTCTCATCGATCTTTTCTCCTTACTGAAGCTTCACTCTGCGGTCCGAGCAGAGAAAGAACAACAGCAGAGAAGTAGTGAATAAAAATCTCTTAAATGGGGGAAATGTGTGGAAGCTCGAGGGGAGGAAAGAAAATAAAAACCATTATGTGCATTTCTGTTAACCCTCTGAGGTCGGTGATAAGACATATAAATGTTGTCTTCACATCATCAGTTCTAAAAATGTAGCGTAGCGTCGTAGCAACTTCCTGCTCCGTCATCTCAGCGGAGTTAGGTGATGAACTCTGTGGGTTTCTGCAACAACCTGAAGCTTATCTATCCCACTGACAAGATCCCACTGAGCATCAGCGTGTGACTCACCAAAAAATAATTTAATCCCAGATGATTTATGATATTGCATTGAATAAAATGTCAGTGTTTTTATTCTGCTATGTTGCTCATCGGCGTATAAGACGTAGAGGGACAGTCTCTCCTGATTGAATCGTCTCTGACTGGCTGATTCAGTGAGGGGGACAAAACGCAGAGCTTTATTTGGAGGATATGAAAAGGAGCAGACCATGAAGTAAACACTCACAAGCCAATCACTTGAGCACAGATCGATATGTGCTGTGCTCCTTTCTCAGAGTAAAGTATCAATTATACTGCAAATGAGGAGCCGAACAGACAACATCATATCCCCAGTATTGACCACAGCTGCCACCGATTGGTTAATATCCTTTTTTTGATTGTGCTGACAGGCCACTGCTTGTTGATGTCCCCTCTTCCTGCATGCTTCTTGCTTGTGCTCTGGATTGAGTCCTGCAGGGATGGCTTTGCTGTCTGTTTCCTTTCCCCCGAGAGGGAATCTGTCATTCATAGGCCGACTGTTTATTTTTTGACCTTTGCATTCGTTGTTTCCGTCTGTCCTTTAGTTGGCTTTGTGAGCCGGAGCCGTGTCCTCGGAGGCGAAGCGAGGAGGGTGAGATGAAAGATTCATACGGACACGCGGTACGAGAGATCTCCACCAGAGAGAGTTAATTAGGGTCTTCCTTTCCTTGGCCATCACTCTGCTCTTGACATTTCATCTCACTTTTTCCTGAACAAATCTCCTCAGGACCGGAGGAGAGAGAAAGTGGCCGACCTTGGTTAGGTGTTGTGATGCATTGCTGCTTTTAGCCCACATCAGTCTGCCTGCCCATGATAACGTTCAACATGAAACAGAGGAATAATCCCACCGCTCTCCAAGCAAAACTATCTCTGCTCTGCCTCTTTTCACCTGAAAGGAAGAGCCCTTCTCTTTTGTCCTCTCCTGTGAAAATCCATTATTCCCTGAAGAAGCACACCCACAAATGTTCCGTGCAGCCATTTCAGAGGGCCCCAGCTTCTCCTCCTGTCAAATTAAAAACTGCGAAACAAGGGGAAAAAAAACACATTCATACGCAAATCAGCCCCGTCGGTGAGGTTAGAGAGAGTGCAGCCATACAATAAAGAACAAAACAGGCCATCAACACTTCAGGGTTTCTTCTCTCTTGTCATGACAATAGTAATAGGAAACATAATCATCAGCTTGGGTAAATTGAAAACGTTCAGGATTCAGTATGAAAAAGATAGATCTGATGATTAAACTGTAACAAGTGGAAGCCTTGGTGTGAAAGAGACAGAGAGAGAGTGTGTGTGTGTGTGTGTGTGTGTGTGTGTGAGGAGGTGAAAAGTGTTGATTGTCCCCGTCTCCCTGTCTGTCCTTTGAAATTGGAGAAAGCGGACTGTATTAGCGGACAGCGGAGCCAGACCGGGCTCACGATGTGGCTCTGTGATAGATCTGTTTAATGCACACTTTATAGCTGGCAATCCTCGGCCCGGGGTTTTTCAGAAAGCTGACAGAGTGGTTATAGGTAACCTGCTCGCTGAGAAAAGGAGAAAATTATCGTTCTGAAATGACTTTGACTCACAGCTCAAAGCGCCGCCGTGTCTCTCGCTCCGCAGAACCTTTTTGACGGGGCCGAAATACTCCACTGAATTTCCTCACCTCTCAGAGATTTCATCACAGATAGGAACAGAAGGTGATAATATGTGGCAGAGCAGGAAATAAGGTAGGAATGTGACTCAGAGCTGCCCCCGGGACCCACTGGGACTCCCTACTGTCAGTGTTTATATACATGTCTGAAAATTAAAGGCATGAAAAAGGCCCAAAGAAGTGTCCTCGCTCCTCTTCATCATGTGTGTGAAGTGTGTTGTTGTAAATCCACTCTGATCCTGTATTTGATCATGTCTATAAACCCCTCTATTTCAGCCCTGCTCAGAACAGGCTGTTTCTGTGTCTGTAGCTTTAAATATGTAAATGAGCTGTGTCTGACCACGCCCCCTCTCTGGAAGGGCTAAAAGTTAGGAGACTCCAGCGCCCCCTGCAGGGACAGACAGGTGACGTCACTCAGACTTGGTCCTTAGAGGTATCCTTGGTGATGCCTTCAGGGGAGAGAAGATATGGACTCCTCTCCTTTGTTCCTTTCGTTTTCTGTTCAGTAGCTTCAGGCCTCCTCTTGCACAGCCACAACCTGCTGAGAGCTGCTGTGAGCCACAGGTCACATGACTACAGATCTGAGGGGTCATCCAATCAGTGACGGGTGTTCGGCAGCCTTTCAACAGAGGTTAGCCACATTATAGATTCCATCATTAAAAACCTTTGTATGGGTGTAGGTCAGACCAGTCCTGACAGGTGACAGTGAGATGAATCACACACACACACACACACACGCTTTCAGTGTGACCACCCAATGATGGCAGGCACTGCCCGTTGGCACAGTGGCCATGGAAGTGAGGGCACGTGACCTCGCTATGCTTCACTTATAAATCTGCTTTTACAAACTGAATATTTTGTTTTGACAGTAATAAAAAGTCTTCAGTTTAATTCAGCTGGACGTGGTCACCTCTCTGTCCGAGTTTGTTTCATCTCAGCACGACACAAATAAAATCAACATTGCTTTTTGTGTCTTTGCTCAGGTTTGACAGCCTTTCTTAAGCCGGGCTCACACTGCAGGATCATCACGCCTACTGGAGGTGCGATTCCTTCCCGACAATCTCAGGGATGTTCCCGGCGCTTACAAAAACAGCTGTGGATGATGTGCTCTGCCTCTGGTCACTTCCTGTCAGCACCTGTGGTCACTTCCTGTTAACCCCTCTAGTCACTTCCTGTCAGCCTCTCTGGTCACTTCCTGTCAGCACCTGTGGTCACTTCCTGTCAGCCTCTCTGGTCACTTCCTGTGAGCCTCTCTGGTCACTTCCTGTCAGCCTCTCTGGTCACTTCCTGTTAACCCCTCTAGTCACTTCCTGTCAGCCTCTCTGGTCACTTCCTGTCAGCCCCTCTAGTCACTTCCTGTCAGCACCTGTGGTCACTTGCTGTCAGCACCTCTGGTCACTTCCTGTTAACCCCTCTAGTCACTTCCTGTGAGCCTCTCTGGTCACTTCCTGTCAGCCTCTCTGGTCACTTCCTGTTAACCCCTCTAGTCACTTCCTGTCAGAACCTCTAGTCACTTCCTGTCAGCCTCTCTGGTCACTTCCTGTCAGCACCTGTGGTCACTTCCTGTCAGCCTCTCTGGTCACTTCCTGTGAGCCTCTCTGGTCACTTCCTGTCAGCCTCTCTGGTCACTTCCTGTTAACCCCTCTAGTCACTTCCTGTCAGCCTCTCTGGTCACTTCCTGTCAGCCCCTCTAGTCACTTCCTGTCAGCACCTGTGGTCACTTGCTGTCAGCACCTCTGGTCACTTCCTGTTAACCCCTCTAGTCACTTCCTGTGAGCCTCTCTGGTCACTTCCTGTCAGCCTCTCTGGTCACTTCCTGTTAACCCCTCTAGTCACTTCCTGTCAGAACCTCTGGTCACTTCCTGTAAACCCCTCTAGTAACTTCCTGTCAGCACCTGTGGTCACTTCCTGTTAACCCCTCTAGTCACTTCCTGTCAGTACCTGTGGTCACTTCCTGTGGTTCCCATCAGGCTTAAAGCTTTTTGTTTACACTTCCTGACGTCTCCTCGCTCGTGTTGTTTTCACTCTTTGATCTGAAGCTTTTCTTTAAAGACTCCGATAAATTAATGTGATTTATTTTAAATATGTTTTCTCAATTCCACGAACACACTTTCTTCTTTTCCAGCTCCAATCAAGAAAGCGAGCTGGCCAATCAGTCAGCATGTCTAACTGTACCTTTTAATGGTTGGTTTATGAGTTGGTACATTGTGCTCACAGGAAATCAGGACAAGGGGAGTTTCATGAAGTCAGATGTGCTTGAAGTCCTAAAGTTTTCCACTTTCTGTACACAATTCACTTCTTCTGTTTACTTTAGCTCAAGGGCTTTAGAGTCACTGAAACCGAGTGTGCAGCACAGATCCTGCCCAAGCCCCCCTGAGACCAACTTGAGCTGTGTGTGTTTGTGATTCAGGGTCACACACCTGTCCGCCGCTGGCAGGAATACAACGAGACGTGTTCAGGCACAGGGAAACTTTGTCCAAGACTGAACTTCTTAATGTGCTGCAGCCATTTAAGGAGCTTTTTCTATCCACTCGTTACAAGTCACTATGAATTAATCCATGTTGCATACCAGTCAAATCAAACTCGAGTCTTCATCATGCTCGTCTTTGGTCAACATCCATGTGACTCGTCTCTTAAGTGGTTGAGTGGGAGAGAGGAGTACGCTCCACTCGTGCATCAAGAACATTACAGTAATAATATGGGACTTAATGTCATAACATATTCCATTATTGTAGGGCGCCGAGACCTCGCCACGATCATGTGAGGGGCAAGTTCAAAGAAAATGTAATGACAAAAAATAGGAAATTGAACTGTGGAGAAAGGTAAAGCAGTTCTTCTGTCCAGATAAAAGCATATTAGAGCGAGTCCAGGAGGAAGATAAGGGGAGATGACTCAGTGGGAAGAGGACAACGAGGTCAGTGTGGTTTCACGAAACCAGGAGAAGATTGGATGTTCACAGAGACAAGTCGGCAACGCGGTCGTATGAGGTGAGCGAAGGAAGAGTTACAGCAGAAAGACTCTGGTGATTCGGATACTTCAGTTTAAGGTCCTGATTATTGAACAAAACAATCCTTAAATTAAAGATCCATGCCACTTTCTCACCGTGCATTTCGTCCCCAGATTTAGCCGCTCTTTCATCGGCGCACAATGGCTTATTTTCAGCCATAAAGCGGGGATCTTGATAAGGCATCAAACGTTTGTCCGGAGACATTTCAAACAATCCCCATCTTGAAAGAGACAAATTATTTTTATCAGCTCGCCTTCAATTAATTAGGATGTCATTTGTGGTGAAGTGAACTCAAAGAGAAATAAGTGACACGTTATAAAGCGAGCTAATTGTCTCAGATAATTCTCTGCTCGGTGCTCGCTTCCTTTCATGTCTTTCCCCACGGCTGTTAGCGTGTCCGTCAGAAGCTGTGTCGGCTTGGAGTGCCTTCAAGTCAAACCCTCTATCTCAACATCTTGCATTACATTTCACTATTCCTGTATTTTGTCACCGAATGTTCATGAACAGGCTCGTGCAGCATCAGAATCGTTTTTTTGTTGCCAAGTACATTTACATACACGAGGAATTTCTCTAGGTCAAAATGAAAAGTACTTACATAAAATATAAGACCAATATATACAACAACGTTTAAAAAAAAACGCCATCTTTGAACTGTGTCGTCCCCACAACCACCGCCATCCTAATTCATTCACAGCCCGCTCTGACCTCTGACCTCTGACCTCTACCTCAGCGGCAAGAAAGTGAGGACAGCAGGAACGCAAGAAATCCAAAGGAGGAGTCCTGCCTGCATCTGTTCTCTTCACCCTGCAGTCACACATTGTTTCACTTTGGAGCGATGCTGACGTGTCATCCTTGAGCTCTTTGTGTTGTTTGTTCTGTGCTGTTAACATTTTATTTACCTCGGTGCGCGTCACGGCTAGTAGACGTACAGTGTTGTCTTATTTTTAAACTGCTCCCATTCATGATATCATCAACAACAGAATCCCTAAAAATACTTCTCGAATGTCTGGATGGTAATTTCGCAGCACACCACGCCCTTATGATTATTGATGCTTATTATCATTGAATGAAATGTGCTTAGAGTGCCTGAAATTGAAATGGGAGGCGTGCATTTGCTGTGACGCCGCAGGGCGAATACCAAGAGTCATTAGACGCGCTTCTTAGATAAAAACGTAAAATCTCTTCCGCTGCATATCCGGCCCCCTCTGGCTGATAGAGAAGCCTTATTAGGAAAATATTGTTTGACTTGTTCCTCCGCTCCACGCTACGATTATGTGCTTGAATATGGAAAACACACACACACACACCAAACAATGAACCCTGAGAGTACGCCAAGACTGAGGACTGGGACAGGGTCACTGAAGTCGTCTTACTCGCCCGCCTGTCATAAAGACTCTTTTACATCAATCACCTGTTTTGACATTAATTTAAACGAGGTAAGACGGATCCCTGGTGGATTTAGAAATACATTAACATAGTTTGAATATTGTAAAGAGCTTCTCTTGTCTAAAACCGGCTTTTATCACAGGGAACGTCCTCCTGGCTCTGCTGTTACATATTCATGACAGTCAGATCCCAGTAAGGAAGGAGAAGAGGGGACACATATATTTTGCTCTTAACACATTAGTAATTCATGTTGGAGTAATGTTTTGTTTCACCTCATTATACTAAACCCTGCAGATGGTGTTCATGAACGACGAGAGAGAAGAATTCATATATTCCAGTGCACACTCTTCAGTCGTTTAATGTGTTTGATAGTTGTGTCCTGAGTATGCTAACAACATATGCTAATCCCCACACACACTTACCCTAACCCTGCCCCCCTGGATCCGTTTCCTTTATGTGAGTGCAGCCATGAGCTACAAGATCACAGGAAGAACTACAAGATCACAGGAAGAACTACAAGATCACAGGAAGAACTACAAGATCACAGGAGAACTACAAGATCACAGGAAGAACTACAAGATCACAGAGAACTACAAGATCACAGGAAGAACTACAAGATCACAGAGAACTACAAGATCACAGAGAACTACAAGATCACAGGAAGAACTACAAGATCACAGGAAGAACTACAAGATCACAAAGAACTACAAGATCACAGAGAACTACAAGATCACAGGAAGAACTACAAGATCACAGAGAACTACAAGATCACAGAGAACTACAAGATCACAGGAAGAACTACAAGATCACAGAGAACTACAAGATCACAGAGAACTACAAAATCACAGAGAACTACAAGATCACAGGAAGAACTACAAGATCACAGAGAACTACAAGATCACAGAGAACTACAAGATCACAGGAAGAACTACAAGATCACAGAGAACTACAAGATCACAGAGAACTACAAGATCACAGAGAACTACAAGATCACAGGAAGAACTACAAGATCACAGAGAACTATTGTGAGTCTGTATGTTCTGAATTGACCGTATGTGCTATGCGTCTCCTTCTCTAACTTCCTGTTCGGGTCGATCTGTTCTGTCCATCTTGACGCACGCCTGCAGCGAGCTCCGCTGTACATAGCAGCGTATTTTGAAATGGTGTGTAGTGACGCCGGTGGCACGCTCTGAAGACGACCTGCGGCGCTCGCTGTGGAAACACAATGATTGACTCAAGTGGCAGCAAACTCATCGAAGCGTGCGGAAGGTCTTTTAAATTCTGTTGTTAAGTTTCACCTCATCTGCACGTTTCTGGTGTCAGGTCCAGACTCCATTATGTACAAGATGACCATACATGGAGCACTTTAGATCACCCCTGTTCCATTGCTGTGCAGCAGCCTGCAGCACACACACACACACACACACACACACACACACACACACACACCCTCCATCAGCATGCTCCTCAGCTGCTGTGTGTCCTGTTGACCACAGGCGACCTCATCATTTCTCCAATCTCAGGTGAACTGGAGCAGCTGAAGCACTGTGAAGGCTGTCAGGCTCGAGACGTTATTGTCCCTAATGGGAACGTTTGCATGTCAGACACACGAGCACAACAAAGCTCAGACACAATGCACTCCTCTATTAAACAAATGTCAAATGTTTTTCTATCCTTCTCACCAGACGGCAGGACAAAAACCCCGTCTCCACCGACTCTCTGCTCTCCCACAGGTCAAGAGTCAGACTTGTGCTGTTTTCTAAAGAAACACAGGAAGGCTTCTTTACCTGCTGAAATCGTTGCCCTCTTCACCTCGCTTTACTGCACTTGTTCTCTCAGAGTTCACTCGATTATTCACGACATGGAAAGGTTCGTTGTGACTGTAGAGCGCCATTTACAGCCCAGAATGTGAAGGTCCAAGACACACAAACTCCCTGAATGAGAAATCAACACACACACAATGAAATCAGGACTTCTCCCTCCATGCAGCTTTTATTTACTCTGAAGGAAATATTCTCCCTCGTATCCAAGGTCGGCTCGCAGTGGCAGCACGCGCAAAGAGTCGACCTAAACTTCCCTCTTTCCAGCTCCGAGCGGAGGATAGGATGAATGGACTTTTTTATTTATTTATTATTATTTTTTTTTAATATACTTTATTGATCCCACGAGGGGAAATTCGGTTTTCACTCTGCATTAATGGAGAGGTCTCAGAGTGAGGGGGCTGCCCACAGCGGGCGCTCCAGAGCAGTTTTTTGGGGTTCGGTGCCTTGCTCAGGGGCACCTCGGCAGTGCTCAGGAAATGGACTGGCACCTCTCCAGCTACCAGACCAGTTTCCGGACTTGGTCCGTACCGGGACTTGAACCGGCGACCCTCCGGTTCCCAACCCAAGTCCCTACAGACTGAGCTACTGACGCCCCTGAGCTTGTTTCTTTCTTTTCTAGTCTTCTGACTTCACTTTCACACCCTGATGGTCGAGGAAACAAAGTCCAAGTTGAAGGAAAGTATTTTATAAGCAAAGAAGAAGGAATGAGCTTCAGCCCCTCCTCAGATGGAGCTCGGTGCTCTCACAGAAGGACGGCAGGACGTAGTCAGAGAGGTGTCAATCAAACCTCGATCCATCACGTTTTTATAACTTCAAAGGAGCAGACTGTAACTCTGCCCCCTAGTGTTCAACTGATCCGCTCTGAGGAGCGCGCACAATAAAATCTCAGCCTCTGCTGTTATCTGCTGAAATATGTGACGGGTCTGATGAAGCAGGTGAAGAAAAAGACAGCCTGCCAGTCCTAACCTTGCTGTTTGATGCACAGCTTCCATGTCAGCGTTTGACTAACTGACTGCTGCTAAACTGTGGAGGAAACACAAAGCGCAGTCTGCCTCATAGAGCTGGTGACGCTTTATTCAAGGGGAGGTCTGACGGCTCGGGGTGTCAAACACTTCCTGCTCTAATATGAGGTCACAGGACTTCTTCACTTCTGTCTGCATGTGTTGTGGGTGTCAGACTGTCCCTGCAGCTCTCCTGTACGAGCTGTAGTGTCTGTGTGGGCTGCCAGGGTCGCCCTGATAATCCATTTGGTTCCGCTACAGTTAAGAGTGACAG
Organism: Symphodus melops; assembly: GCF_947650265.1. Lineage (NCBI taxonomy): Eukaryota > Metazoa > Chordata > Actinopteri > Labriformes > Labridae > Symphodus > Symphodus melops. The sequence continues at coordinate 30,530,846 of NC_136693.1, forward strand.
CTGTGTCTGCACTCCGGCCTGCTCAAGGTGAGCTCACGTCTTTGACAAGGATGTACTTTGTCTCCCCCCCTGCTGCGAGATTCACCGCGTGCAGTCTTACAGGCCATCGAGGGCTCGAGGGAAAAAGTCTCTAAAGCAGCTGCACAAGAGGCGTCTTTGATTTCTGTCATTCATTTACTGCTGTATCTGACTGAGATCAAAATCAGTCAGTAAAGTCTCGTCCATGTTCTCTGTGTTGTTTGCCGATGTGCAGATGCAGACTCGACTGTGCGCCCCTTTATTTATATATATACATGTTTGTACACTGAGCCCGCTTCACATGGTAAACATGGGGAAATAGCATGTACTGTACGTGTAATGGGGATAATTGTATGGTTCAAATCAAAGCAGTTCAGGAGCGTGGAGCACATGCTGCACAAGGAGACATAAAACCCTTCAAGCAGACAAAGAAGGTTATTTCTGGCACAATGAAGCGATCTGATTCAAAGCAGTGAATTCACAGATCACTAAGGATTATAACTGACCACTTAAAAGAAAATAAGGCCTGTTGGAGGATTGGACGTTGCAACAGCAGAAAAAGAAAGTGGTGCTGCTCTGAACGCCACCCGGGATCACTGTGGCCGTAAAAGCCCACAGGTACCCAAGAAGCCTTTCAATATTTCATCGACTTCAATGCACACATTACCTGCAGACTCGCTGTATTTATTTAACATGTCCCTTTAAAGCGAGTATGGTTTTGAGAGTGGAAGTTGTCGTCTGTGAAATGGGCGAGGCGGAGTGCTTTCTGCAAATAGGAACAGATACACGCTCGTGGTTTATTCAGCTACCATGAGAAATTAATGAGGACACAAGAAAAGATTTACTTCCATTTTTCTTTTCTGCACAAATGCTGGAGATATTTAAGCCTCATTCAGAAATACCTCGTTAGACCAGTGAGTCAGCGAGTTCTGGTTGAAGATTGAGATTTTAAAACTCTGCAGATATTCAGAGTCGACCTGAAGTACGGCAGCAGACTTTAAATGAACCTCTTATTCCAAAGAATGCAGGAAGATTACACCACTGAACTCTTCCTGTTGTATAAATCTAACTAAAGTAGGATGGTTAGACTGTATATTTGGGGTCAAGACTAAAAGTCTTTGTACAACGTCAGACAGTGGGTGCATTTTTGGTCCGTTTGAAACAGTTGGAAACCAACTCCAGTGCGGACCAAAGACCTGAACTCTGCTCCGCTTTAAAAGCTGGATCTTGGTTTGCTTCCAAGTGCACCAAACTTCGGTTCCCCGCAGGTCCCAAAATGTTCTGGGCCATGAGGCCAGTGAACCAAAAAAAAGAGTGCATTGAGGTTTGAATTTAGCCGTCTGCAGACAATACCTAGCATGGCTAACATTAGCATTGCTAACACCAGCCTTCAGTCCTCCCCTCCGGTGGTTACAAATTGCTCCGGTTGATGTGCCAGTTGAACCTGACACAGCAGACACATAACGATGGATGCCCTTCTGTCCCTGTCCTGTAGTTTACTTTCCTGTCACAGTGCAGCATTAGGCCAGATCACAGCAGCAACTGACTAGCGGCAGCTTGCTACGCTACACAAGAGAGGCTTCGGTGCGCTCGGCAGAGTACAGTCTAAAAGAGAACCGAACCAAGTGGAAAATGCAGCAGTGTTTCATCTTCACTTGTGAATCAGACTCTGGAAGAGACCGGTCTCTGATAACGAGTGTACAAGTCATGACTCGCGGTCACTCGCTGCTACAACGCCACAGAGATACACGCAGAGCGACCGCGACAAAGTGGGCTCAAACGTAGGTCAAGTTTTAGGGTTCTGCTACACGTGCAGCATCATTGAACAACTTTCAAGCAGCAGAGAAATATGGCATATCCAAATATTGCGTGCACAAAAAGACGCTAACAGTGAGAAACAGCGTCCAAGAGATCAAGTGGAGAATGTTCCAGTGTGTTGCTGGAGTGGCTCGCTCAGTTTGGCGGTTTGAGGCCACGTCCAAGATTCCTTGGGTCACATGGGTTCACAGTCCAAACAGGATGTAACGGTGGAGTGGAGGTCAGTGTTAAAGCAAAGACTAGGCCTGTACTTCATATTAACAGTGTTTGATACAGACGTCATGTGTTTATGACTCTTCACACATTTCGGTAGAGAGACATCAATCATTGGGAAACGTCCTCGCCACTCGTGTGCTGCTGACTGTATGAGAGCTCCGAGAGCAGCCACACATCCCAGCCCTCCTCGCTCTGCCTCGTAATAACAGCCACATTTGATCCTGTGGAGAAAAGAGGCTCAGGCATCTGAATGAGACACTAATTAAGAAATTCAGTCATGTGTGAACATGGCCACGCTCACAGCATTCAGATGAAGTCAGCGCTACCTTGACGCCCCCATCAGATAAAGCTCTGAGGATGGGGCTGTCATGGTGGAGTGGTGGGCTGCACTGCTCGCTGTGACACAGCAACAGAGGAGACGACGCGTTAGATAAAATAAATCTATTAGACTCGAAAGACGTTTACAGTTTTATATCTCACACTGTAAGGAAAAAGGAAACGAAGACGCTGATCCACAAATGAAAGCAGTGAACAGAACCAGGATAAGCTCTGATCCCGTCTACCTGCACAGGTACGGCCTCAAACAAAACAAACATGGTGGCAGCAACGAGAGCGTCTCACTTCTGGAACGACTCTGAATGAATCTGAGTTTTTTGTTCGACAATGAAAAATTATTTCAAGTTTAGAAGGAGAAATAAAATGATGAGCTACAAAAGTCTTCAGTTTCCCGTTTCTGGACAGAAGTTGGTCACGCCCTGACTGCAACGCCATGATGGCGGCGTTTAATAGTGCAGATCGTCCACTTGTTTATCAATCTTTGATGGCGATCTCAAACGGATATAATCAGTTATGTCCAGAAAAGGGAAATAATAAGTCACGCAGCACACACAAAGTGCAGCCCAGGTCGACAAAATGAAACTCTCGATCACTTCAGTTATTACAATTAATCTTCAACAGGGCATCAAAAAGTTGTTGACCCAAAACTGAGACTTTCATCCTCAGGGTGGTGCAGACAAAAAGTCAGGGGACCTCTGAAGTCTGAAGGCAAGTTTCTCCTAATTAGGGCATCAAAAGGCCGTGAGCCTCTGCTGCAGAGGACTGACGGAGCTGAGACACCAGCCAAGGCACACATCTTGAATTAAGTATCTATCTAAAGTATCGAGTAAAAATCTGTCAGCTCCAAAGTCATGACGGAGCAGACGGACTGAACACGCGTCTGGTGGACTTTAGACTTTCAGCTTGTGGCTGCAGGAGCTGGAGATCGAACCCCCAACCTTCAAACACTCTACCACTGAGCCAAAGTCACACAGGAAACAAAAAGACATTGATTAAATCAAATCATAAATATTCCACACTCCCTCTCTCCTACTGCTTCTCCTCATCAGCTGATCATGTTACCCTCTTGTTCCCAAACAGCCTCCACCACACACACACACACACACACACACACACACACAGCTCATCTGCACATCAGTTCTTTTAGAACAACATGAAATGCTTGTTTTGCAGGTTGTGATGGGAGTCAGAGGTCTCCTCTCTTATTCAGCTCAAGGACACAATGCAGCTGAGTGACTGAACTCCTGACTTTCCATTCACACAAATACTGAAGCAGAGCAAAACTGACAGACTCAACGATCTGTCTTTGTTTTTTCTTTCTTTACATATTTTCAGCAACTCTGAATTTCAGCATCATTTGAACAGAAACATGTTTTTATTTAGAACTTTTTCCCGATTGCGAAGACACGTTTTTCTCCTTGTAGCTAAACTGTGAACACAAAACCCAGCTGTCACGACTGAGCGCTCACTACACACTACACTACATTAGCACAGTGATGTACTACAGTATACTGTAATGCAGGATATAGAAGAGTCATACAGTAATTATTATCAACATTTACATTCTATAATATCAATATAGAATCAAACCATGGGCAAGAACATGACCAATCACAGCAGCTCTGATTTCATCTGTTCTTTGTCTTCGCTGACCTCAACTTCCTCGACCTCTTTGACCTCCTCGACCTCTTTGACCTCTTTGACCTCCTCGACCTCCTCGACCTCTTTGACCTCCTCTCACAGTGCTCTCTGAGCTGCCTTATACATGCTGCCTCACATCATTAGCCACAATGTGATCAGTTTTGCGTTGTTGTGTTCAACCAGTGACACCTGTGCTTGACTTGTGTTTGACTTTCGCCACCTGTGCTCACCATTAGCCAGCTCTGCATGTGGTGGACGCTGTAGCTTCAGTGTTTAGCCAGCTCTGCATGTGGTGGACGCTGTAGCTTCAGTGTTTAGCCAGCTCTGCATGTGGTGGACGCTGTAGCTTCAGTGTTTAGGCAGCTCTGCATGTGGTGGACGCTGTAGCTTCAGTGTTTAGCCAGCTCTGCATGTGGTGGACGCTGTAGCTTCAGTGTTTAGCCAGCTCTGCATGTGGTGGACGCTGTAGCTTCAGTGTTTAGCCAGCTCTGCATGTGGTGGACACTGTAGCTTCAGTGTTTAGCCAGCTCTGCATGTGGTGGACACTGTAGCTTCAGTGTTTAGCCAGCTCTGCATGTGGTGGACACTGTAGCTTCAGTGTTTAGCCAGCTCTGCATGTGGTGGACACTGTAGCTTCAGTGTTTAGCCAGCTCTGCATGTGGTGGACACTCATATCTGGCAAACCCGGGGGCGTCCAAAACGGCCTTCAAAGCCCCGCCTACCTTCTCTGGTCCAATCAGATCCAGAGCATTCAGGAGCAGAATCTAAAGTTAGAAGGAGGACATACTGGCTGCTGCATTGTTGTCAGAGAAGCTTCAACACAGCAGGTTTCCTTCATGATCACAGAGGAAGAGAGCAGCTCTCTGATTGGTCCTTTAATAACAGTCAAATGCATGTCTATAGAAAGACGAGATAAACTTCATCCATTACAGGAGGTCACAGATCAGAATAACGAGAAACAAGTCATGGACGTGAATACAAACAAATATCACAGAACTGCTCGTTTATTTAGTCAGTTTGTCTCGTTATCTTCTCATTTGTCTTTTATTTGAGACCATTTAATTCTCTCAGCCTTCATCTGATTATAGATTTGTTCTTCTGATGAACATTAAAGACACGTTTGTGCTTTTCCTGTCAAAATGAATCTAAAGTAACAACAGCATCATCCTCACAGGGATTATTGTTTCATCTAATCTTGTGAGTCGGGGCCTTAAAGCTGATCCGCCAAGCTTTTTCTCCTTCGTTGTATTTTAAGCTTTTCTGGTGCCGTTTGATCCGTCGGTCTCCAGGTGTTTAGCAGATCTTTACTGAACCACACTCTGGCATTTCTGAGCAGTACATCTGATTTATCCAGCCGTGTCCGCCGTCTGGATCAGCAGGGCTTCTCTCTGTTTGGCTTCTTTATGAGGCAGAAAATGTCTCAGCAACGTAACAGGTTTATGACGCTTTTTTCGAGCTTTGGCAACGGTCTGGGCGACGTTGTCTGAGGTAGTTGTAAAATTCGATGTGCCAGCTCGCTCCGGAACCAGAGCTGATGTTTGGCTGCTCTCCTCGGCCCTCTTAGGCTGATAGAATAGAAGATCTTTGATTTAGCGATGCTCTGGTTCATCTACAGTGGAACAAAAAGATACGCTGTCTCTCCATGTGGGAATCAGACCCTGTCAGCAGTGTTCACCTTTAAACTGACTATCCTGCTTCATCAACTCATAAGTTATTTTAAACCCAAACAAGAAAGAATAGCTTCTAATCAGTGATCTAATTATTCACAGGCTGTTTTATTAATCAGTCAAAATGAATCCATAGATTGTAAATATGAATGTTTGAAGCCTGAGTGATGTGACCCGTGTGTCCCTGCAGGGGGCGCTGCAGTCCCATCGACGGCGGTCTCCACGCTGGAGTTGCTGTGTCAGCCTAACGATGAGGAGCGAGCTGGAGCTGAGGCCGGTTTTAAAGGACGAATCTGCAACGTTTTGATCGAGTGGGTGTCGCCCTCGAGCTCCAGCATGAAACCAAAACAAAGTGCTGTTTGGCCACGCCTCCTCCGTACTGAAGCCTCCGCCCTCCTCGAGCGACACACCTCCAACCCCCCTCTCACCTTGGTTCCTATCCTCCCTGCATCTCCCTCTATCCCATTTTCCAAACCCTTCTCTCCATGATGGATTAGTGTTGTGTCTTAGTCGATATTATAACAACCAGTCGTTTACCTGTTTTGTATGAAGTTGTTAAAAATAACTAATTTGTTTTGAATTGGCGCTCTTCAAACAAAGGTCGAGAGAGTGAGAGATCAGGCCAAAGGCTGATTTTCATTTGTTGTCCCCGGTCAGATTGAGTCAGATTTTATAAAAGGCTCCCTGGAAAATCAAAACAAATTCAGATGTTGCTGAAAGCGACAAATAGAAATAACATGGCAGCAATTAATCAGACAGATCACAAGTGAAAATACATAATATGCAGGCCAAACAAGAAGCAGCATCCGAACATGCAGGACAGACGACTGAGCAGACATGCTAACGTTAATGTGCACACAACAGGACATGAAACACTATTACAGATTACACGAGGCCACATGTAAAACAGTGAGTGCCTGAAGCTCCCAACAAAGGACATCTAAAACATATAATCCTCATGACACCTTCAACAACAAGCTGATTACAGCTGCAGCAGATCTGCCGTCCTGAAGGACAACTAATGAACCAGTTTATGGAGCCTCTCTCCACAGCCACAGCAACAAATTGTGTCTTTATGACTTCAGCAATCTCCTCGCTGATTGATCAGTGTGTGTCCAAGCTGATCGATTGTTCACTTGTTCATTCATGCATTCATTGGCCGGCAGACGTCAGGACAGATTTATGCAGAGACGTTAGCAGATGATGCTTTGACTAACTGACTGACTGATAGAGATTACGTTTAGAGCTCTAGGCCGCTCTAAAATATATTCCTCTGAACTGCAACGAGGGTGTGTTGGACTAATCAGCAGTGTGTGTGTGTGTGTGTGTGTGTGTGTGTGTGCAGTTGAGATTCATGACAGCACACACTGTGAGCTTCCACTGGACGCTGTGCAGAACAGAGGGGTCTGATGTGCAGGGTGAGAGTCTGAGGCTAAGCTGTAATTGAATACCAACAGGAGCGCTGTTTCTACTCAGACCTCTGAAGGAGGATCTGACCTTGAGACGCTGCCGCTGATAGACAGGCAACACAAAGACCCGGCTGGCTAATTAGATTAAAAAACATGGATCCCAGGGGATGGAGGTGTGACAAGCACATTGATTCATTGCATCACCCCCCCCCCCCCCCCCCCTCTCTCTCTCTCGCTCGTCCTCTCAGCACATGCTTCATATCCATCCTCACTGTGCTGGATGCCTCAGCTCCATGCTGCATGTTGACTTGAGTCAGAGTGCACGAGGTAAACACACAGTAATGAGGAAGGAATGTAAAGAACGACCAATTAAAACTGACAGAGTGACGGAAGGCGGGACCTGACATCGGGATGAATTTGATTGGCTTGTTGAAAAATGTTTGTATCACAGCAAACATGTTGTTTGTACTACAGTGAAGATGACATCGTTGACATGGTCATGGATGGACATGGTCTTGTTAGCTGCTCTTTTGTTAATGTTAACAGACAAACAGTAAGGTCCTTTACCTGCTTTTGTAAAGTGTCTTGAGATAACGCCTGTTATGAATTGATATATAAATAAAGATTGATTGATTGATTGATTGAAAGCTTGTGTGTGCAGGGTGACGCTGAAACCAAGCACAGCCGTCGTCACGTCTTTGTACGTTTATATTGATTGTGCGACGGCGTGACATCGGTGTCCCAGCGTTGCTGCAGCACGTCACAGCCATAGCTCCACGTACACACACAGTTAGACATGCACACACACACACACAGCGCTCAGCTGATCCCATCTCTCCTCTGTAACGCCTCTGTAGACGGTACAGAGGGGGGGGTCTTCTCCCCCACATTACGCCTCCGTGACGTTCTGAGTGAAGGAGAAACATCGCAGGTGAAGTTCGTAGAGAGCGTCTGACTCTGACGGCTAACATGAAGGCATTATCTTAACTCTGGGGCACCCTGACCCCCAGTTTACACCCACTGCGTGCACTATGTCGCAGTGAGTAGACGCTCATGTCAATCATGAGAGTGCTGACGAACCACAGCGAGGACGTGGCTAAAACGGTTTTAACAAAACGCCATAATAAGTCAGCATCCTCTTTTCATTCATTCAGTTTTCAGGATAGATGATAAAAGTCAGATCAGGTTTATTTCCATATATTTGATGCTGGATTAAAACCGTATCGGCTGATTAAAAATGGACGACCCCGATGAAGAAGACTAATGGAGTTAATAAAGTCACTGAAGGTTCCTGGAGCCCTTTTGACCTCTTTCTCTCCTCGTTCACTCGACACAACACTGAAGCAGCGTCGTTGGCCTGAATCCAGACCGACGACTTCGTCTGGTCCTGACTAGCAAGCGTTACATCACGGTGTGCAAGACTTGCACTACAGGACTTTACAGGACTGTATTGATGAGTGTTGGGTAAATGCTCTTGGATCAGTGGCTCACAGAGACTTGAAATGAAACACTGAAGTAAAGTTTGCTCCTCAGTCGGCTCAGAGGAAGCGTGCTTGCACTGGAAAGGGCAGAAACATCAATTAAGGAGTGGGGGGTGAGACGGAGGTAACCCTGAGTGCATGTGTAGGTGGAAAGAGCTGAAATGCATAATCATCTCACTCCCTGCCTGGTCCTGCTCTCTAATTAAGCCGTCTCCAGTTAGCAGGGCTTCAGGCCTGGCTCTCATCGGAGCGATAGACTGAAAGGACACAGAGCGAGCGTCTGACAGTTAATCACTGTCTCACGCATCGATCACACACTGAAGAAAAATGTCAACCCAGCAACACAGCGTGTGCATATTTATGAGAATACATGGAGAGGCTTGATAAACATATAGAGGATTATATTTTTCAAGAGCCCAAAGACGACGCGGATGCTTTCTGAAGGATTCAGCTGGAGGAGTGTCTCTGTGTGGACAAACTGTGAGAAGATGTGAGGAGAATAATCCTGATCGGACGTGCACGTTCTGTGATCCCATTTAATACAGTGAGACGAGTAATTCTCTCATCAGCTTAGTGCGTGCACCAATCCCATCCATCCACAAAGGAGAGAGCAGGAGACATTCATCTGGCCGATTAACAACTTCAGTCATTGTCTTCTTTAATTACAACTAAGTCAACAGCTCCACACTTCCCCCTCCTTTCTATCTTTCATCCCCCGGGCTCTCGGAGGATTGTGAGCATTGGAACAAAAACAGAGCCGGCTTTAGCCTCATCTGTAGGCCGGCGTGAAGGTCTGCTCCTGCTCAGGAACGCAATCAGCATTCAGGAGGAAGAGCGAAGAGCGGAGACGACCAACCAAAACACATATCCGTGGCTCCTGGTGGTGATTAGCCTTCCTTCTGCTAATTGGGCTCAGATCTCTTCTGGGGCTATCGCTGCTCTCTGTGAAATTGATTTGTTCGGCATCAAGCGGCCTGACTGGAAACCAATCAGTCAGTCAGTCAGCCGCTCGGCCGTTCAGGTGCACCTGGGTCTGAGAGACCTCAGCTACACGAGGAGGAGGCAGAAAAGTACTCAGCTAATAAACAAGTCAGTGAGATGGTACGACTCTGGAGTCGGTCGTGCTCTCCGATGATTCATCAGAGGTGCGTCAGTCACTCGTCTCTGCGTTCTGGTGGCTACTCTGAAGACGTGACAGCCGGCGTTAATACGGCGCGGCAGCAGGAAGGATGTGATTGATGCGATGAGGAGGATGACAAATGATCAGCGCCGTCCTAAAGCAGCAGCACGAGAGTTACGGCGTGCCGTTAATGACTGTAACGTTTAACAACAGCTATAATGTCAGGCACAGTGTGGATGAAGCCACATTAAGGCTGATGGAGATGGTAATGGTCATTTACTGTAGATTATCCCCAAGCAGGGGGCCATCGCAGACATTATATTTGAGCTTAATTGGGGCAGCTGTGCAGAAGAGTTTAGAGTGACAGAATATGATGGCAGGGTCAGCAGACGGGGAAATCTGACAGAGGACAGGAAGCGTGTGGCGTCTTATTTCTGAACTCTGTTTGTGTCGATGGACTCGACGGTGAGTCTCCTGACAGCTAAACGTCACAGAGACACATCAGAGGACGCCTCGCACGTCTTCACACACCATTATGGACAGTATAGAATATATTGTCCTCATAGCCCGTCTAAAACATGGCGTGCGGTCATGTCGGTGCCGTCATCCATTGGTTTCTATGGACACAAGCTAACCTCTGCTCACACTAAAACCTGATGAACACTGAGCGATTTCACCACTGATGTTGACAGCAGAGCAACAAGCCGCACAAACTGACAGCTGACAGCATCTGATGTTACCATGGCAACAGCAGGTATAGGCTATGCCTGTTTGACGTTTCTTCTTAATTTAATTTCACTGCTATAGCTAGCCAGTGTTTATTTGTGATGCTGAATGTGTGTGTGTGTGTGCGTGTGTGTGTGTGTGTGTGTGTGAGAGAAAGGGAGTGTTTTAGTGTTTGTAATGGAGCCATGTGTACGAGACAACTGAAATGCGGCGACACCTGCGAGCTAGTTCAGGCACTTATTTCCCACTCGACGTGCGTCACTCTTCACGATCAACCTGTCAACACCTCGTCCAACAAGCCGTCTGTTCAAGAGCTGCAGGATCTTCTCTCTCTCTCTGCTCCTTCATTTCCTCCGCTGACCTGCACCAGTGCATGCTCGCTCAGCCCCACCTAACCCCCAGTTTCCCCCGTGTATGTGCCATAAAGACATAAACTACCCAGAGCCTCTAGAGGACACAAGAGGAACTGCAGCTCTTTGGCACTCCTGCTTTGGTCCCATCCGATATCCATAAAAGCAACGAAGGAAAGGCTCCCTAAATAGAAAGGAAGGGATTAGAGCAAGAGCATACACTCATGAGGGTTTTAAGATATGACTAACTGTGTAATAAACTGAGTTTTGGACCTACAGTTATGTATTTTTGTCCTCCGGTGATCATGTCCTTATATCTCTCTGCATGTTCACTAATTTAAAGTAGAGCTGAAACCTGGTCCATGAGTTTTGCTAAAAGCTCCCGCTAAAGGACTTTCACATTGTTGTCTTTTTCATTACATATATGAATTAGTCATTTATTACATTTGCTCAATTTTACAAAAATCCAATTAGACTTGGAACACAAAGTGGAGAAGTATGGCTAAAAGCAGTGTCTCAAGCAAGAACCAAATTAGAAAATGACAGCGTGAGTCAAAGGCCTCTGGTGAGCAACAGTTAATGAACTCTGCAGAGTCAGTGTGATAACTGGAGAGCCAACAGTGTGCAGAGCAAACAAGCACACATGGAAACTCATTTCACTGCTAAACTTAGGCAAACATTTCTGTTTAGAGATGTAAAAAAAAACACTGTTGACCCAGCAGACAACCTCCAGAAAAACTCATAAAGAACCTCTTCCTGCATTTAATTTGAAAGCTCTTATTTTGAAATAGTTTAAATACAGTAGGAGGATATAACGAAACCTTAAAGGTCACATGACCTCCTCCTCTTCTTCAGGTGAAATCAGTGTCCTCGCTCCTCTTCATCATGTGTGTGAAGTGTGTTGTTGTAAATCCACTCTGATCCTGTATTTGATCATGTCTATAAACCCCTCTATTTCAGCCCTGCTCAGAACAGGCTGTTTCTGTGTCTGTAGCTTTAAATATGTAAATGAGCTGTGTCTGACCACGCCCCCTCCCCTCGGGTGTACTCGCTGCTTTCTAATTTTTTATTAGATTTCAAGTCTAAAAGAAAATCAAACATGATGATGAATGATTAGCCTTTAATGAAACTTTACTGGCATGATGATGAAGAGTGGTTGTTACAGACTCCCTCTCTCTCAGGCTTCATACCAAAATTAAATAGATGAAATTGACAAACAGCCTTCCTGCCCTGCGAGCGTCTGAACTCCTGCTCTACAGGTGTACAGAGTCTATTCAAAATGAAGGTAGTAGTGTTGCACAAGTTAAAAATAATCCACCCGCTTCTCTTTGTTTTCCTCTTTATTCCTCCCTCTGAGCATTGCTCAGCTTCAACTCGTGAATCAGCAGTCCAGAAAGGTAATGAAACGAAATGGGAAACGAAATGGGAAGCAGACAAGCAGCAGCTCTCTGTATTCAAAACACTGAAGCTCTGAGTCGCTGCGTTAAAATGGATTAGGCGTCCTTTCATCCGTTCACTACCTGAGTTTTTGGATGTCCGGGGCTCCTGAGTCAGCTCTCCGCTCGCACCGCTCTGACATTTTCTGGGGCAGCAGATGCAGATCATGTTTATCAATGAGCGTTGCTTTACATAAGAGTAGGAAGCACATTAAATCAGCCTGGTGTGCCCAGACCCAGAGACCTGATCCAGCACTGCACTGCCTCTGGGCCTCACTTCCTGTTGACTGCGAGCTGAATCACCCGAGCCTCAATTATACATATCCCCCTCAGCATGGGACGTTATTGTGCAGCATGTGGACATTGTTCTGGTAACAATGTCTGTCAGACATCTCACATGCAGAAAAGTAAATATGTAAATATGCAACAAGAACACCGAGAGGACAAAGTGTAGAAGCTTAAAACAAAAGACATGTTTGTCCTGAACAAGCCGACACGACTTAAGCCAGAGGCGCTGCTCGTCTACAGGCAAGGCAGCAAACTGCTTGGGGCCCCGACCAGTCGGGGGCCCCTGAGGGTTGACAAAACCACAGCAGCGGACCCAAATGTGCACATTTAGCAGTGACAGTAAGAAACCTCCCTAAGGAGGTCCCATTTAAAATCATGCATTATTATGAAAGTCAACCAACACGAGGGGGAATTATTGGTTTATAGGAGAGAAAAAAATCAACCGTAAAAAGGATGACGGGGAATGAAACATTGCACAATCGCGGCCTGCACGACAGCACGAGGAGGGTCTGAGCGCCCTGCCGCACGCCTCCAAAATGTTGTAACAACACGGACGACGACGTCTTTGCACGTGTCTTTTTTAAAAGGTGCAATCAGGAAAAAAAGTTCCAGGTGGATCTGCTTCAGTGTTCGTACGCTGTTGGCCGATCAAACCTGCAGACACACCAGCAACTCATCCGGCTGATTGAGCGCTGTGCTCTTTGTTTTGGAGCCCTGCTGTAGTTTTCACACTCGCCCAGGCTGAGCCAAGAGAGTTTGCAGCCATCTTGTTTCTCAGTTCTGACTTTTAAAATGTAGATCTCCAGCTCCTTAGCATCTGAATGCATATCCGATTTCTTCCTGTGCATGCAGGATGTATTTCCACACGCTTACAGGGGATGAAACATCATCCACCAAGGAGTCCTCATCATCTCCTTGAGTCTTTGATTTACTTGTAAATGGTCAAAATATGTTACACATGTTAAAAATGTCTGATGATAAATTCATCTTATCTTATCAGAGGGTACCAAATACATTTCACCCCATTATCTTGGAACCGTGAGTGTGAAAGACAACGAGAATGCGCCCTGAAGTACATGTATATATATTTCAGCAGATAGATTCAGCGAGTCAGGAATCACTAACAGGATGTGTCCTCTGGGGAACATGAATGTTTGCACAAACCCCGAGCTGATGAACCCATTAGCTGTTGAGATATCTCAGTGTGCAGACACGCGTTGCCATCGACGGAGAGAGGCTGTTGTAGCGTGGCTAACACACACTCTGCAGCTGCTTGGAGTCTGATGATGAAGTGGGTCAGACATGTCGGCTGATGATCATGTTGCTACTGTACAGACCGCTCTTCTGTGTGCTACGTTACAGCTCATTAGTATTCATAGAGTTTGATGTGTGATATGTTATGCCAAGCTACATTAAGCTGTAATGTATTATGCAGATACAGAAAACATGCTGATCTGTTTGAAGCAGATGTGTGTGTGTGTGTGTGTCTGTGTGTGTGTGTGTGTGTGTGTGTGGGGGGGGGGGGGGGGGGGGGATTGTTTAAGATGTGACAATAAATACCCAAAGAAAGAAGCTGAGCTGTAAAGAATGTCCGCTGTGATCTTCGAGTCAAGGAAGCGAAATAAAAAACACTCACAGTGAGTTAACAATCAATGTTGGAGATCCTTTGGAAACGCCAAACGCAGAAAGCTTTACAGACCCATGCAGAGCTGGCTAAACACTGAAGCTACAGTGTCCACCACATGCAGAGCTGGCTAAACACTGAAGCTACAGTGTCCACCACATGCAGAGCTGGCTAAACACTGAAGCTACAGTGTCTCTACATGCAGAGCTGGCTAAACACTGAAGCTACAGTGTCCACCACATGCAGAGCTGGCTAAACACTGAAGCTACAGTGTCCACCACATGCTGACCTGTGTGAGAGGAGGGGGGGAGACAGCTCTCTGTGATGATTAGAGTTTAGACTGTAGTACTCATTTTAAACACTAGGGGGCAGAGTTTTATATACCTAATCGAAGGCTTTTAAAATACAGAGCGTGTGGCGACAACACGTGTCCAAACATCATCATGACAATCACAAAGAAATAATAATAATGCGGTTTGTTTTCATCATTATTATTTGAACACATCAGACTTCCCTGTCTGAGCTCTGACACGGCCTTTCTTCCCCCCCATTTGCCTTCATAGTTTAATTGGACGTAATTTTTGCCTCATCAGTCGAGTACTTTGTCTAAAGTGTCATGGCGTGGCAAAGCTCAGGAAGTGAGATTTGTGTGTAAGAAGATTGCAGACACAAGCTAATATTTGTCTTCTATTCCTCAGAATAAGTGAGAAGATGAGACTGCTGCTATGACCTTTATGTTATTATGCTGCAACACCGCACGTCTTCCTCACTGCTTTTCATTTTCTGTATAATACAAGAGACCAAACCCCCCATGGATTTATGACATGTTGAACGTGAACCTGTTCACAACGTCATGTGAAATATGTCGAGTGAAATCTTCCAGCCTGTGGAGGACGGGGGGAGAGGGTCGAGAACGTTTATTGAAGACGCTGACCCTGAACTCTTTCAACGTTAAAGCGCTGTAATGACCGTTCCCTTTATCGTTTGGCTTCATGTTTGTAAAGTTATCTACATTTATAACACCTAATGTACTCTGATAATGGACATGTCTGTGATTAAAAGCCCCCCCCCCTCCTCTCACACAGCTCAGCATGTGGTGGACACTGTAGCTTCAGTGTTTAGCCAGCTCTGCGTGTGGTGGACACTGTAGCTTCAGTGTTTAGCCAGCTCTGCGTGTGGTGGACACTGTAGCTTCAGTGTTTAGCCAGCTCTGCATGTGGTGGACACTGTAGCTTCAGTGTTTAGCCAGCTCTGCATGTGGTGGACACTGTAGCTTCAGTGTTTAGCCAGCTCTGCATGTGGTGGACACTGTAGCTTCAGTGTTTAGCCAGCTCTGCATGTAGAGACACTGTAGCTTCAGTGTTTAGCCAGCTCTGCATGTGGTGGACACTGTAGCTTCAGTGTTTAGCCAGCTCTGCATGTAGAGACACTGTAGCTTCAGTGTTTAGCCAGCTCTGCATGGGTCTGTAAAGCTTTCTGCGTTCTAACCTCTCTCCATGTTTCAATATTGATCCTGGTTTGAGCAGGTCATCAGCTCGCTCTCTGATTGGACCTTTTTTTGTCACAGCTCATAAAGGGAGATGCACAGAAGAGCTGCTGTTAAAACAACTCATTCACATTCAGTTCAAAGCAGGACAAACCAAAGAATACAAACAAACCAATATTTGTCTTACATGCTGCAGAATATACGAGAAGACATGACTGACCTTTATTTCATAGTGGTTTGATGTAATAACACGGAAGAAAGGATTCAGGGATTTGTGACATTATGAACATAAACTTCTACAAAAATGTCAAGAGAAGTCGAGCAGCACTTTTTTTAAAAATGAACGCATGCAGGCAGGTCAGCCCACAGCGTCATTAGCATCATCAGTGTGCGGGCACAGTGGTGGTTAAATACAGAAACCAGAGAATGCAGGGGTGGCGAGGGACTTTCACCAGGTCTGGATCCGACGTGCTCGCACTGGTCAGTGTATCATTTAATGCTTTGTTTCTATTGGTTTGTTCGTAGCAGCCCTCTGTCCACCAAGCGGTCAGTTATGGATCAGTACAGTTTGTTTGGTTTTGGTTCAGTAAAGTCTGATCCTGTTTGTGTTTCCACAACCAACCGGGTCATATTTGGTGCCGATATCTGTGACATCATAGCAGCGCGACACAGTGCACCATGCAAACAAAACCAACGAAGAAGACATCCAGCAGTTCATCTACTCTGTCACTGACGTGAATAAACATTCGACTGTTTAAACACGGCGGGTTGTGTTCGCTTTTGTCACACGGAAAGTGACGATTCTTTCAACCAATCAGCAGACTGCAGTGTTTAGCTCCACCTTTTAGGGTCGGATCGATATTCTTGGCACCCCAACAGAAGGGTCCCAAAAAGTAGGACGGTACGGATCGGTTATTTGGGGATCTTTCCCGGCTTTAGTCGATGGAAACGCCATAAAATGCGTGCCGAACCGAGACAAACTGAACCGCTCTGTGGAAACGGGTCTTTAGGTGGAGATCGGTCGTCTTCAAAAGAATTTCTAAGTGTTCATCACTCAGCGTGTGTCAGCTCGTAGATGAGAAATGAATCCATGTCAGTCAACATCCCCGATGTGGACTTTACGCCCATCACCTCGAGTGAAGGAACTGATCGTAACACATTAAGGTCGAAGGGTTTTTTAACCAATGCTCAGAGGAAGCAACCCGCTGGTTCTGTTTACGCCTTGGAGCAGAAACGTACAGCTGATTAGATCTGCAGCTGTCATTACTGACAAATGAACAGCTCTTCTGTAAGTCCGCTCATTAAAGACGGACATTCTACTGCTGGCTGATTTGATGCCATCGTCGCCTTTACAGATGATTTTCTCCATGACATCAAGGTCAGCCAGTTTACATCCATTGACTGAGCCGATCCCAGAGGAATGGTTTGTTTGTGAGATTATGATGACTGAAACGCTCCGACACATTTAATGGATATTCAGAGGCGAGAATTGAATTCCAGCCCACTCTGTCTTTGTGGCAGTATCAACATCAATACCTAACGAATTAGTTAAAAAACATTTAATTAGACAGCGAATTAAAAGACTCGATCTGAAAGCGAACAGTCTGACACACGATTAGTGCTGCTGGACGAGAAGAGAAGACTTTTAATATTAGATAGAAAATACACAAGACTTACTGATGAATGCAAACGTTTAAATAGCGCTGTGTTGAAGCTTCTCTGACAACAATGCAGCAGCCAGTATGTCCTCCTTCTAACTTTAGATTCTGCTCCTGAATGCTCTGGATCTGATTGGACCAGAGAAGGTAGGCGGGGCTTTGAAGGCCGTTTTGGACGCCCCCTGGGTTTGCCAGATATGAGAGCAGTTATCAGGTGAACAGGTGTTGCAGCGATGGAAGCGGGCAGTGGAACTGCTTCAGATAGAAGTGATTGTACTCGAGCTAAAAAGCCTCTGCATGTTTCTAATAAGCTCCAGCAGCAGAAAGCTGCTCAAACTAGGATCAATGTTGGAGATGAAACATGGAGAGAGGTTAGAACGCAGAAAGCTTTACAGACCCATGCAGAGCTGGCTAAACACTGAAGCTACAGTGTCTCTACATGCAGAGCTGGCTAAACACTGAAGCTACAGTGTCCACCACATGCAGAGCTGGCTAAACACTGAAGCTACAGTGTCTCTACATGCAGAGCTGGCTAAACACTGAAGCTACAGTGTCCACCACATGCAGAGCTGGCTAAACACTGAAGATACAGTGTCCACCACATGCAGAGCTGGCTAAACACTGAAGCTACAGTGTCCACCACATGCAGAGCTGGCTAAACACTGAAGCTACAGTGTCCACCACATGCAGAGCTGGCTAAACACTGAAGCTACAGTGTCCACCACATGCTGACCTGTGTGAGAGGAGGGGGGGAGACAGCTCTCTGTGAGGATTAGAGTTTAGACTGCAGTACTCATTTTAAACACTAGGGGGGGGCAGAGTTACAGCCTGCCTCTTTTGACATTTAAAGGCACAAGTTAAAGCGCAGTAAAGTATCTAGTAAGTTGAGCTTTTTGCAGTTTAATGTTAAAGCGCTTTAACGATGATGAAGCAGAGCAGCTGTGCAGGAGGAAGAAGAAAAAACAAGTGAAGTCAAAGACTCTGATCTCAGCTGGAGGTGGACTGAATGTTTCTGCACTTTCAGGTGCAGTTTGAGCAGATGGCTCTCCACCATATGCTTTGGGAGGGAAGAAGTTTGCCAGCCACCTCGGGGACGTCAGTTTGTGCAGGTCTCGTTTCATTTGAAGTTATTTTTTACTGGCTGTTTAAGCAAAGAAAGTGTGGCAGTAAAATATTACCGGCATGTGAATTGAGTATGGAGCCATAAATATATGTGAGGTTAATCCAGTCTAAAAACGGCTCGACAGTTTGTGCTTCGTGTTGACGTTGGTATCCCTGGATACTTCCAGAGAGAGAGAGAGAGAGAGAGAGAGAGAGAGCACCAGACGTCCATGACGTACAGTCGGAGGACGTGTTTTGGATCCGGCTTGTAAAGCATTAGAATCACCTCATTGTCCCTGAAGGACAAACACGACGTTAGGTACACAGCAGTTCATCTGTGCTGGATTCCTCGCTGTGAATATATTTCACTTAATATGGACGTTTTTGTTCAAACCTTTGTAAAGCAAGACGGCATTATTACTCTGCTTTAACTGCTGTGCCGTCCTGCTATCCAAGTGGCCTCTGTTCAACCTCCTACGCTTGACATTCCCTATTTTTAAGCCCTACATGTCATGTCTCTTTTATTTGAAATTAGACTTTGATGAATATTGTATGAAAAGAAAAGAGAGTGACCTTCACGGCTGCTCTGCTGCTGCTGCGTTTGAAGCTCTGTCAAGTCGTGTGGGCTCATACAGAGGCACTCAGACTAACAGGAGTGGGAAGAACAGGACTACAAAATATTTAACTAACAGCACCTTGATTTGAAAAGGCTAGCGGTG
This sequence comes from Symphodus melops, assembly GCF_947650265.1. Lineage (NCBI taxonomy): Eukaryota > Metazoa > Chordata > Actinopteri > Labriformes > Labridae > Symphodus > Symphodus melops. Next base: position 30,549,940 of record NC_136693.1, read on the forward strand.
AGGCTGAACAGGCGCGGGCTTTAATCACCAGGATGGTGGTATTTGAAACAGCACTTTAAATGCCCTTTCTCCTGCTTCTGTATTGGTGAGCTGTCGAAGTTCAGCTGCACAGCTGTGATAAAGGTTAATCTGTCCATGTCAGGTATCACAGTGTAAGGGCTGTCTTTGGATTAAAATAACAAACTGTTGAAAACACACACACACACACATTAAGGCCCTGCCTGTTTAGCATCATCATGTTTGTGTCTCTTTTATTTCTAGTTTACTTTCTGTAAAACAATCTTTAACTTCTCCACCTTAAAATTCATTCAAAGTCGATCTCATAGAACAAAAGCTTCCAACAGGGCGAGTGGCGTCCGTCTCAGAGCGCCATGGTCACCTGTTTTCAGCACTATGGACCGTAAAGTCTGATATATAAGACCCACTCTGTTTGTGAAGATAAAAAAGCTTTAAACTTTATCCTAGTGTGAACATTTATTTATTCATTTTATATTTTAACTCCATGTATCTATATTCTTATTTTGAAATGTGTTTTTTGTATTTTGCATTTTTTTGATAAAGCATCTTCAGGATTGCTCTAACAGGATTTCGTTGTACTTGTACATGCCGTTCAGCTGAAGTGCGTATGTTATTACAGTACTAGTGCACAGCAGCCTTCAGCTAGCAGCCAGTTAGCTCCAGTTAGCTCGTCTCTGTTTGGTGCGATGGCTCAGAGAACGTGCAGTGACCTCCTCACTAAAAGCTCTTCATTGATACATGTGGCGAGACGTCTTGTTTCCCCGCTTACAGTCTGAAGAGTTTTTAGTAAATAACTACTGACTTTTTAATCAAAGACTCTGAGACTTATGGCTCCACCTTAACACACACACACACACACACACACACACACATCTGAAACATCTGGGTGACCAGCTGCTCCATTCGCTAATCCGATCGGGCCCTTAATGTTCCCTGAGAACATCTGGCAGCATCTTTGATTCATCTCACCTGGCAGAGCCCTCCTATTTGGCCTTTACCTTGCTCAGTAAGCATTTTAAAAACACACTTTGAAAAATGTCAACGCCTCCCAGCTGAATCAATCAACAGAAAAGTGGAGACATAAAAAAAAAGGGGGTCTCGTGTAATGAAATCTGTGTGTGTGGAGTGTTTCCCTGCAGGGTGTTTGTGTTTACACCACAGCCACGGGTCACACCGATCGCCGGCTCATTTGCTCTTTTTAACGCGTCACTGACAGGTCACGCTCTCGGGGTTATTGGCACCAGCAGCATGTTTATATCTGCAGCTGTAATGCAGCACAGAAAGGCTGCAGGCTCCACTCACTCAACACTCCATCTCTCATCACTCGCCTTCGCAGCAGAAAAAAATGACACAGCCTTGATTGCAGAAGGTGACCAGGATGATTGTAGCTCTAAATCAAAGCTCTGCACACGATTACCTTTCACAAGGATGTATGAGCCATGATGGGAATGTCTTGAAGAACAAATAATATTTCCTGGTAATGTTGTGCCACCATTATTATTACAACCAGGGAGCTAAAGGTAACACTATTACAGGGCCATATCCTCAATCAATGTTGATTACATATCCAAGACTGATGACGACGGAGGATGTAATTACAACGCACTAAACCCAGTGGAGTTCTATTTCCAGAGTTATTTGAAGGCTTTTCAGAGGTGCAGCCTGCGACTCTGGAGCCACAAACAATAAATATGCTAAATATGAAGACAGACGAGCGAGCGCGCGGACTTGTGTCCGACAGGCCTGTAGGGAAGTCTGCGAAGTGTTTGGCCCACTTCCTGTTCACAACCTGGGCAGCAGAGCGTCTGTCAGGGCAGCTGTCCAGACTACAGACCAATCAGGCCTCGTGCCATCTTTCTGCAAATTCAGCCTCACGCCGTCAAGCTCCGGGATGAGCTGGCACTCTTCTGGGTGGAAGAAACACACAGTTTTGGTAACTTCTGATTGGGCGACGTGGAGTTCAGCTCGATGCAGAGCAGCCTTGAAACACGTGACGCGGCTCGTCCTCCGTCTCCTCTCATCCATGCACAGTCCGTGTGGAACACGCACGTCGTCTCTGTGACATCACTCTTTAGTTTCTCAAGAGATGTTCTGAACTGACACGATGGCGGTGGCCATTTTGGAAACGTCATCTAGTTACAGGCAAAGAGGCGGAGCCTGAAGACTCCTGACAAAAAGCTTTGACGTGTCCATCTGTCAGTCAGCTCCGTCTTAACTCTTCGGCACGATACGATCAAAACAGACGACATTAAAAGAAAGTAAAGAAAAAAATAACTTCTTTTTTTAAATTCTATTTTATGTACTTTTTAATCTCACTCTTGTTATTGTAGAGCTTCTCACACACGTGGACATGCATTAATGGAAAGATGTCAGAGTGCGGCAGCTGTCCCCACTGGAAGCACCCCCCAAGCTGGTGAGGGTTCGGTGCCTTGCTCAAGGGCACCTGGGCAGTGCTCAAGAAGACTGACTTCAATATTTCTAAACTTTGAATACTGAAACATTTCTGCAGCTAAAGTTGAGATTTTAAAAATGGGCAGCCGGCCTCCAGAGGAGAGTGGAAGAAGTGCCAGGTCGAGTCTCTGCTCGGAGAATCTGTCTGACATCGTGTGCTGCTTCCTCTGGAGTCTATTTCTGGACGTGCAGCCGATGAGGTGCCGGTTTTCGCCTCAATCTCTGCACTCTTCAAATTGTCAGCTGCAATCATTTTAGCCACTTGACTGCAGGTTCTTATGAACTCAACCTTAGCTAATCCACACTGCAGGGAATCTGATGGCTTACTCGGGGAGATCATATTATTGGAAACCGTGTGATAAATCTTTGGCACTCTGCTTTAGAGAGATTTGGAGAGGAGGGGGAGGAGGGTGGGGGGCTTAATCGATAAAGTGAGTGGCCTGATCACCCGTGGTGACATTTTCATTCAATTATCTACACAGCCGTCCCCATCACTCCATTCTTCTCCTCATAGATATATGCTCTGAGAATCTGTTCTGAAAGGCAAAAGTTCTGTTTCCACAAAGAGCCCGATCCTCCAGACACTCAGGTATGAATACAAAGTGCAAAATACACATATAGGACATTTAAAAAAGAGCTTTACTTCCACTCTCTCCTCTTTTCAAATGGAGATTTCCTGCAGGATAAAGATGTGTCTGAAAAGTGACAGTAACTTCATTTCATTCCCCACATCTAAACCCACCGGCGCTCCTCTGGGATCAGGTGGAACAGGATGTTCACAGTGTGAATGTGCTGCCAAAAAATCTACACCAAATGTGTCATTTGACTGAGCCAAAATGGACGAAGATCCCTGCGGAGCGGCTTGCTAAATTCATGTCTCAAAGATTCCTCATGCACAGAGAGTATATCCTCATCGTCAGTGCTTCAGTGCTTCTTTCCTGCGTTGCAGTAGGTCATGTTTTGCATGAGGCATAACCAACTGAGACGTGCATAACAGAAACAAAGAGCAGCAGACACAATAGATAGGAGGAGAAAATGCACAGGAGAAGACAAAAAGCAATGACACAATGCCTCAGCTGGTTTGTGTGCTGCTCTCAGTGCATCCTTTGTTTTGACCTCATTACGTTGTGTAGACAAAGATGGCGAGGTGCCACGGTAGGAGACTGTAATGATCTGTCACCTGTGCTCGGAGGGTGGCGTGGACCTGATCGACTGCGACACTTCCCTTGGTGGACAACCTTCAAGACAGGGAGGCAGTGCAATGTTCAAAAACAGCACATGAAGGCCGGCTCACAGTAAAACCCATGTAGGCGTCGAAATGACCGCTCGGCTAAACGCCTGCTCCGTTCATTGATTGTACCATCACGACGCAGCATCAGCAATTAGCAGAGCAGGCTCCTCCGTTTGTGTGTGTTGTGATTTGTTGTACAGAGACATTTATTCCCTGCATTTCTAGAAAAAGGACAAACTGTTTATCTGCTCGAATGTCAGCTTGAAGCATTCCTGGCTCATTAGCTTTCCTCCTGCAGACAGAACTGAGCCGTACTTCGAAGGCGTGTCCACCGGGGCGGCCCGACAGACGTGCACAGACGTACGACGGGGGGGCATTAGGTTTGTGTGCACTCAACTAGTGATTTGAGCCATTTGTCTCGTACTTGTATTAAGGAACAGTTCAAGTTGAGCCCCTGAGTGACGCACTGATGCTACACATGTGATAAAACCCCCCACAAGATCTGCCCCCCCTGAAGGGTCCAGGATGCCAGGTTCTGAAGGTTCTGAACCACTGCAGGAGGGATTTTACACCTTGATACGACACCAGTAAATTTCCAAAGATACTGACACTAATTTTGATACCATGGCAACAAAAACCGAAGTCCACCTTGTTACTCGTGGACATTGTCTGGATTCAAACAATCCAGACAAAAGGGAACGTGTTCCATTTAAATGCACATGAAGCCGTGCCGTTACCCGCCTGCGGCGCTGAGGAGATATTTTTGGCTCTTTAGCCTTTATTGGAGAGGACAGCTGAGGAGAGACAGAAAATGTCCAGAGGAGAGAGAGAGACATGCAGTGAAAGGCCGAGGTCAGATTCTGAACAAAATACGTTTTCCCGCCTCTGATAAGGCAAATGGCCGATCATAATTTCGGATGTTATTGTGGCCAATCAGATTACAGGAGGACCCCTCCCAACGACCTTGTATAACAGTTAATGTAAAGGACAGATGTCTGTCCCTGCTGTGTGGAAGCTAACTTTAGCTTTGTGCTCCTTCTTTTTCACTTCTTCTTGTGATAAACCATCCGGTGTGGACGTGCAGCTGTAGTCTCTCTCTCTGTGATATCATCGACCTGTTGAACATAACAGACTCTTTTTTTAATTTTACGACGAGCATCCTGCAAACACTGAGATACCAGCTGTGCTGTGAGGAGGACGACGTGATGAGGTGAAGGACTCTTTGTTTCAGGTATTAATGCAACGTGGTTACACTGCTTTGATTAGTGATAAATGACTGAGGAAAATGTGCGATAACGCCTGGCTGTACAGAACCAGTATGATGCTGTGTGTTTGGTTTTACAGACCAACCTGTATTGATGGTATAAAAAAACATGTTTTCTACCTGTCCAGCTACCACAGGGCTATTTTAAGTCACAGGTCATGCTCCATCTTTCATCTCTCTGTACAAAAATCTATGGGGAAAAAAAGTCATCCATAGCCACCCTCTGTGACACCTCAAACTGTGGCTGAATGGCTGCTGTATCTCTCAGAGATCACAGGTGATCAGTCATAGCAGACAGGTGTTTTGTATTCTGCTCAGGGTCCCTTCTGAACAGCATCTGCTCCCCCCCCCCGCCACCTCCAGCCAATCAGCTGCCCTTACACACACACACACACACACACACTTACACAAAAGCTCTATTGTAGTCAGCTGGTGAAAGTCTTCGCCTTCTCCAGCCCTGCTTTTTATCTTCACTTTCCTCAACACGGTTCACCTGAACACGGGGGCGACAGAGTCCTGCCCGGGTGCGAGCGCTCTCTAAGTGGCGGAGTTTAGGCTGTCAGCAGGCCGGCTTTGCTGTAAAGCTACATGAACGCACAGGGAATCAGGGCAGAAGCGCTTGGTTGGGCACAAGAACAATTAGCTGCAGTGGAGGACGGAGACGAGCGTCTGTGGTGGTGAATATGCATGCTGTGCTTCTCCGCTCCTTGTCATTGGGACTTAATAAAAATGCACAACTCAACAAGGGCCACTGAGCAGAAAGATTAAACTCGGCTAAGCCACCAAACGGGCTGCACCTCCTGAATTTTACATGGCACAGGCCCGGAGGCGCAGCCTGTCCCTCTGACACCCTCCACTGGTCTCTCAGGCAGATCTGAACGCGTGCACCAGTGCGTCTGCACTGATACACGAAGGCCACTCCAATCTCCCAGCCGATGGACTGGAACAATGCCAGCAGAGCTCAGCGACACTGCATCTCCTCTCTGAATCTGGACCGCTGTCAGATAAGGAGCACAGCCACAAGAAGGCTTCCTAACGCGGGTCAGGCCGGCAGCCTGAGAGCCACCGGGTCGTCACAGATGGAGGTATGGATGACTAATCCTGACTCACACAGACACACCAGCGGCTGCGTCTGGTAATTGTGCACACTGGCTGCGAGAAGTGAGATCAAAGACTTTGAACTTTGATAGAAATAGTGAGTTAAAGGATAGATAACTCAATCATGTTTGCCAGCCTGGAATATATTTCCCATCGAGCGCTTCTGACTCATTACTCAGAAAGTTTAGCTTTGAGCTGCTTCCCAAGAAGAGGTGTGTGTTACTGGACAGATGACAGAGGCGAACAGACTGCTCCGGACACAAAGACCTCTCTGCACAGCTTGCTCTTCAGCTAATGCCCTTTTAAAATTCACACTTTTTTCTTAATGTGTAAATAGAGAAAATCTACGGGGTCTTAATTAGCGATGGTGGGCAGCTCCTCTGTTCTGCTGCTGTATCCGATTCAGGCGGATAAAACGGGAGCATTTTTACATAAAATTCAATAATGAGCAGAGACAGAAGCTGCTGATTTTCGACAGCTATAAAGGGCAAACCATGCAACAAGTACAAAATCATAAACCTCCTCTTAACGTCAGGTCTTTCTCATTCTCAAAACTCGCAAATGAAAATCATTCCGGAAACTCAATAAACACGGTTCTAACTTTCAGATATCCTTCTGACATTTAAACGGCCCCTGCTTCGCTCCGTGGTTCAACCTGTAGAGAAGATGTCTCAAATCCTGAAATCAAAACAACAATCAAGTGACATCAAGCTGCAGCACGCAGAGTTCATTTAAGCATTTATATTTGTGTATATATACACACACACACACACACACACACACACACACACGTATTTATTTATAACGGCACGCAAAATATCCAGATATTAAGGTGCATCGATTTTTTCAAACTGTGATGAGTTCAGTAACTCGATCATTATTAGTGCAGCAGGTTAAGATGCTTTGAATTCGTCTCGTTCCTGTCGTCCTCACCTCCTCGCCGCTGAGGTGGAGGTCGGAGCACGGCGTGCAGGAATGAGGACGCGGGGGGGGGGGGGGGGGGGGCCACGCGGCCCGATGGTGGAGGCACTCCACATATAAATGTTCTTTGTCTTTAAAGTAACAAGAAGCTGAGAGGAAACACGAAGCCATGACCTTTAATGTTTTGTTGAAGGAGAAAAACAACGATGTGTAAATCTAAAACCGTTAAACTCCCCGATGGTTTGACGCTCGGGCAGAGTCGCCGTCTCTTTAAAAGATAATCTAAGTTATCGTGAGTCCTGCCTCCGTCAGACGTGATAACCACAGACGCTGTGTGTCTTTACCATTCATCAGGCATCATGGTGGCAGTCAGGGAGTCGTCCTCCCCGCCCAGATGTATTCATCAGAGGAAGGACGTCTGCACTTGATATTCAGAAACCAGGCATGTTACACGGTCAGCGCACGCCGTCTGATTTCCAGGCTCTTTGTAAGACTCTGATTCTCCCCGGCTCGTCTGCGGCTCGTTCCTTTTAACTTTGTCAGGGAGAAGGATTCGTTATTTGAATACATCCGCTCGCTCGCTAATTTGTAGGGGAGCGAAGCGGAGACCGATGCCCTCGCCGACCTGAATCTGCCGCGCCTAATTATGCCGTCTACCTTTTTGTAGGTCACACCTGGTGTCACAGCGCCACTCGTCAGCAATGTTAAGTGGAGCTTTTAATGGGTTTTCTGCCACGGGTTCAAGTTAAAAAATAAGGACTGTGCTGGATTAGGGATCAGAATTAGCAGCGAGTGGGGGCAGATTCATTTAAAATCACAAGAAGAGAGGGGAGATGAAAAATGAATCCAAGCAGCTCCACGCTGTGTTATTCAGACTTTTATTACTTATTTTTGAGGTCATCACTGAATCAACCGCCGTGAATATTTCCTGTTTATGTTGAAAACAAAAAACCAGCTGTCGGGTACGTAACTCTGTGCTCTTCAAATGAGGTGAAATGTTTTTCTGCCTGACCTGTTATTACTCACACGGGAACTGATTTGACTTTCAAACATGTTTTGTCTTTTGTCCTTCCATCTTTGATTTAAATAAAAACAACTCGTGTGTTTTGCCTCCGGCCTTCAGAGACGCACCTTCACCACGAAGGTGATGACGTAACCGACGGTCTGTCGTACATTCAGGACAAGCGCTCAGAACAACTCTGCAATTCAGTTCAATCATGAAAACTTTATTAGGTTCACATGTTATTGGTTCTGTATTGGATCAGATAGTTAAAGCAGGTGAGGATATATATCAATAAGTACTAACAGCACGTCGCCACACTGGACGCTTTCTGGAGCGCTGTTTCAGATGCATAGCCATGGCGGTCGCCATCAAACCTGTGGTCAACCTAGCGACAGGCAAAAAGGCCACGCCCCTAAAAACAGACATACTTTTAAATGTATCTTGCTGCTGATTTACCAACAGAGCGCTGTGCAGGTAAAGTGTCGGGGCAGCAGCGTGCAGCTCACTGGATCAGTGGCGGATTAAAATAAACACTCGTATCAGTCTGATAGTATGAATGTTTGATACAGAGACTTAAGTCGACTAAAAAGCCAGAAAACCTCGTTCTGCAAATCAGAAGGTGAGTAAACTAAGATGGGTTTATCCTCCTCTATATCCCTGCTGCAAAGTGAATTTCATCCCAACTCCCCGGACACCCCGGCTTTGCCTAACAGGAGGAGCTGAGACAGAAAGCCCAGGGCGCTGAAAATGAAGGACTGTTAAATAATTTTTTGTCAGCAGAGGCGTCAGACTGAGATTCAAGCAGACAGGCCTCCGCGAAAAGAGAGGAGAAAAAACACAAGGGATGGTCCTGTGGGGAAAAGTATGTGTCATGCCCAACACCTTCACAACCCATTCGGATCAAACTCCTTCCTTCGATGGACAGGGCCAATTTAATCTCCAGGAAACACACACACACACACACACACACACTTATATTTAAACCCACTTTAGGAGATTCTGTCACTTGTATTTACATAGTTGTCATCTTATGAGTTAAGCTAGTTTCTTGCTTCTTCAGGACAGACATACGGACAAATCCTCAAACTACAGCAGGACATGCAGCTGTGGATCAGTGGTTGATTTGGTCGACTCTGTACACCCAGAAGGTCTAGGGTTCGATCCCCAGCTCCTGCAACCACAGGTACGCTGTGTCCTCGGGCAGTTAGCGTGTGAGTGGAGCTGTTCACCATTTAGTAATGTTGACCTTTAACCCCGGGCCTGGCTCTGTGAGTTTGACCGATTCGACCGTCACTGTCACCTTTATTGTCTGTTTATAATTGGATGTATTGATCTTGCTCCTTCTAGAAGCATGAAGACCTTCTTCAGTCTCCCTCAGCTGAAGAGTTCAGTTGTTTCTTTTTATATTTTTCCTCTTTGTGCTCCTACTGGATGTTATTTGTGTTGTTGATGTGCAGCTACTTGTCCCTGACCCGCTTGTTTGATGGTTTCTCTGACTGTATATTTAGACCCTCTGAAAGCACACACAGGAAGGACTTTCGTGGTCAGCTTTGTGATCTATAAATAAGGGCTTTGATTTCTAGGTCAAATAAGAGAAGGAGCAATCATTGTTGGCAGATGGAAAATGCCAATTTCCACATGAGTTCTTGTGCTGATGGGAAAATGTTTTCATGGTGGGCTGGGGGAAGTGGCTGAAGGCTTACCTGGGCTTCAAGGAGTCAATGCACAGGGCTGGGAGGGTCTTTCAAAGCGGTCCCAAGTCAAAGAGGAAGAGCGTTAAGGTCCGATTAATATTGGAGGTCAATCTCACCTGGATTTACTTCCTGTACGTGTGTCACATCTCCTAACAGCTCTGCTGGCTGAGAGAAGGAAACACAGGCCAGCGGAATAAAATATCTTTAAAGCTATAACACAAAGATATGAACATCTGTATTTAACACAAATTCAAAATATTTTCTCCTAAAGTGAAGCTGCTCCATTGTCCCTTCAAAATAAAACTCAGTCTTCTCCTAAAGTGAAGCTGCTCTTTGTCCCTTCAAAATAAAACTCAGTCTCCTCCTAAAGTGAAGCTGCTCCATTGTCCCTTCAAAATAAAACTCAGTCTTCTCCTAAAGTGAAGCTGCTCTTTGTCCCTTCAAAATAAAACTCAGTCTCCTCCTAAAGTGAAGCTGCTCCATTGTCCCTTCAAAATAAAACTCAGTCTCCTCCTAAAGTGAAGCTGCTCCTTTGTCCCTTCAAAATAAAACTCAGTCTCCTCCTAAAGTGAAGCTGCTCTTTGTCCCTTCAAAATAAAACTCAGTCTCCTCCTAAAGTGAAGCTGCTCTTTGTCCCTTCAAAATAAGACTCAGTCTTCTCTTAGAGTGAAGCTGCTCCTTTGTCCCTTCAAAATAAGACTCAGTCTTCTCTTAGAGTGAAGCTGCTCCTTTGTCCCTTCAAAATAAAACTCAGTCTTCTCCTAAAGTGAAGCTGCTCCATTGTCCCTTCAAAATAAACCCAGCCTCCTCCTAAAGTGAAGCTGCTCCTTTGTCCCTTCAAAATAAAACTCATTCTTCTCCTAAAGTGAAGCTGCTCCATTGTCCCTTCAAAATAAACCCAGCCTCCTCCTAAAGTGAAGCTGCTCCTTTGTCCCTTCAAAATAAAACTCAGTCTTCTCCTAAAGTGAAGCTGCTCCATTGTCCCTTCAAAATAAAACTCAGTCTCCTCCTAAAGTGAAGCTGCTCCATTGTCCCTTCAAAATAAAACTCAGTCTTCTCCTAAAGTGAAGCTGCTCCATTGTCCCTTCAAAATAAAACTCAGTCTCCTCCTAAAGTGAAGCTGCTCCATTGTCCCTTCAAAATAAAACTCAGTCTTCTCCTAAAGTGAAGCTTTGTCCCTTCTGGGCCTCCGTACATGTGTGCTTGTGTCTGCAGAGACTCTGTCCTCTGACTGGATTTTACTCTTCTGATTTGTTCCGGTTGACTCGGGACGTTTGTGGGCGGAGCTGGTGGGTTTCCTCCAGCCAATGAGAGCACAGCAGGTGAGTTTAGGAGTGGATACAGCTCAGTGATTGGAGGAGATTCAAAGAGGTGAATATGACGGACGTGGACGTAGCAGCAAAGAAGAGTTGATCTATTTCCTGTTGGACAGGAAGCTGACAAACACCAGTGATTAGCTTGACCTAGCATGTGTTAGCTACAGGCAGTAAACGTACACACTACGTCCTGCAGGGGGCGGAGCTTCTGGGGAGGAGGAGGGGCCACGTTTGAATGTACTACTGACTCCTCCTCTTATTGGCTCCTTTAAACATATTATTGTATAAGAATTATTTGATTTAATGTCAATTTGTTTTTTTAACAAAATATTGAACGTAAAGCAGGGAGGAGGGTCATTGAAGAACGTTTGTGTCTTTACATCTGGACTCTGCTGCCTCTCTTCATCTGTATGCTAACCATGACGCTTTACACACACACACAGACACACACACACACACACACACACACACACACACACACAGCTCTAATCTTGACAGGCTTAATCATGGCTAAACAAGGTGAAAGAAGTCAATACAAGTTAAATATGAGGTCAAGAAAAGTGATAAACACGATGCCACACCTCATGTTTATTGGACTTGGTCCCAGTTTGTCTGTTAAATATCTCGTACGCTGACTGAACACCAAAAAGTCCTCAAGGGGACGACCGCTCTCACATGTAGCTGTTAATTATACGTAGTGATTTTAACCCAGCATGAAAGATAAGTGTGACTTACTTAAAGTTCATGAAGTCAGTAATGATCTGGATCCTCTTTCTTCTGTGTGGTAGGAGCAGCTGTGTTTACGCAGATGAGAAACAATCGTGTCAATCATACGGCAAAAAGAAAAACAGGTTAAAACATGAGAGTGTGTAACGTCTCTGTGCTGCAGATGATGCCTCACAGAGTTCATCTGAGAGGTTTCATACGTGTCTGCAGCACATCGTTAACGAGTCAACGAGGCGGAAAACTGCAGCAGCCTCCACCAGACGGAGACATGCGGCTCCGCACTGGAGGAAAATTCCTTTTTTTATTCCCCTGCCTTTTATTTCTCTCTGACTTTGTCCTCAGATTCGTCTTTCAAGGCTGCGACCCTCCAAACACCCTGCTGCAGGTTGAGAGCGTCAAAGGGTTCTGTTTGTTTTTACACCTCCATTTTTTCCATCACCTTTTGCCACTTTCACAATCATCTTCGTGTTTGAGATGATTTCCCACCTGTGTCTCTCCCTGACACCACCGTTTCTCCCGGGAGAGAAGAGAGAGCTGTTCACCGAGGGTGCTGAGGGTTCCTTTTTTTTTTCGACTTTGCAGATTAGGCAAATAAGACAAGGCATGTTTCTATTTAAAGCGGATCCTGCTTTGCATATTCTGTTTTCAGACGTCAGTGTGAGATCTGCAGGGGTTATCTCAGGCAGCCTGAAGGATCTGATTCACAGCAGCATCCCGGTAACACCAAATCAATTATTCATGTCAACTTAGAGGCATGTTCTGTATTGATGAACGACTGTTTGTGTTTCAAGTTTTAAAAAGACAAAAATAACATCTTAGATCTGCGTCTCCTCGTATCAGCAGCCAATTGTTTCAGAGACATGTTTGAAGTGTTGACGAGTTTCAGCAGCAGAATTCAAAAATGTCCAAGTGTGGAAAATATCAGAAGGAACGAGGAAGTTTCGACCACAGTCTGTAGATATTAAAGGAGGAAAGCTGAGTGAGGTCTCCCGTCTGTCTCAACGACAGACTGAGAGCTGGAGCACTTCTGGAAGTCACCACGTGGGAGTGACTAACTCTTCAATTAAACTTTATTTGTATTTGTTTGCACATTTAAACCCAATGTGCTTTACAGGAGACACAGACATTAAAAATAACAAATACAACTAGAGGTGGGACTTTAATGAGTTAATTATGATTAATTAATTACAACAAAATAATGCGTTCAATTTTTTAACACATTTAATCACAAATCATTAATTAAAAAGCCCTGAGTTAATTAGATCATTTTTTTAATGAAGTCCCAAAAATCCAAATCAAAACAAGCTAAGATAAAGCTGTGTTCAGACCGCTTTGAAAAGACCTTAGAGGACAGGTGTGAGGTCGGCTTTATTGACTAAAGTGTAAGACGTGGAAGCTAAGCTTTATGTCGCAGCACACAGGTTTGTTTTCTCCTCGTCATTTCACCAATCTTTACATCGACTCGACTGGGAAACTATCCCACACAGCGAGTGAGGGGAGGCGCCCTGTACTGACCTTCTGATCATGGACGACTGTAATGCAACCTTTAGCACTGCGTTCTGTAGAACCGGGCCAACACTACAGTCTCACCTGGTCACATCAGGTGAAGCTTTTCCCCTGCTTGCATGAAGCCTGTTTTTCTGTTCGACAGACTGGTGACTAACGCAGCTCCGAGCAGAACTAATATAATTATTGTTGTTTTCCATTTCCTCTGCAAAGCGTCGACGTGAACATAGCGGTGGTTACCTTGACTCTTTAGGACAGCCGCGTGTTCAGTGAGGCTCTTGTGAATAATAAAGTGTGCAGTAGAGTGAGGCACTGTGCCTGTGAGAGTGAGATCCATGAAGGAGAGAGTTTTATTAAAGCATCGTAAATGAAAAGAGGCAGCAGATAACAGTCCCTCTCTGCAGCTTCTCCTCTCCTATATCTATAAGTGTTGAAGAAAGGAGGCATTATGCTGCACAAACACTGGGTCATTGAACCCTGAGTTCTGATCTTCCTCCACCCACAGACGATATATCAGCTCTGTTGTCCAGCTGAGAGGAAAGCACGAGTGATCTGTGCTCTTTTTCCTGAGGAGAAACTGAACTCTGCATGCTCAGATTATTCAGTGAAGTCTCGTATTGCTTCTTCTCTTCTCATTTCTAATTGTTAAATCTGTCGTACTGCATGGCTTCCAGCCCCGCCGTTCATTCTTTATTATGGAAATTCAGAGCGTATTGACTTCTTTTAGAGTTTGCATGCTCTCCCTCTCTCTCTCTCCGAGTTGTGCTGCTGCTGCTGCTCATATTTTTAACTGCAACATAATTGAGTAATCATTCCTGGAGTATTTATATTCTGGGTGAAGCTGCATTAGGCAGCTCATTTGAGCATTTGAATAATTAGGGCAACTCTGCAGGGCCTCAAAGGCCAGATGGAACGCTTTGCTTTATCATTAGTCTGATGATACATAAAAAAAATAACACGACAGATTTTTGAATTGTGAGATGTGTTTATTTGATTACATCTTCTCTACGTTTATTTCTGTAAATCAATTGAGAAATGATGATTAAAAGATTTGTGGTGATAAATGACTTCACACCTTCACTGAACTGAAGAGTTTCAGTCTGAGCGTCATGAAGCAGCTGAATGTTTCTGCTGCAGAGAGTCAGAGTGAGACAGCAGGATATAATCAGGAGAATTCACCTGGAGCCAGTGGGAGGAGCTTAGACTGTCTGCACGCCACCTCTACCGTCTCTACAGACTGTCTGCACGCCACCTCTACCGTCTCTACAGACTGTCTGCACGCCACCTCTACAGACTGTCTGCACGCCACCTTTACAGACTGTCTGCACGCCACCTCTACCGTCTCTACAGGCTGTCTGCACGCCACCTCTACCGTCTCTACAGGTACAGACTCACAGCGTCTCATTGGTTCATGAAAGTGGGAGGTACACTGGAACTGTGACTACGCTCGTGTCGCCCAATCATATGACAGTATTTAAAACATACTCACATTGTTGATGAGACGTGGCGTTCCACCCTCAGCCCTCTCAGGCTGAAGTTCTGGATTTATTGAGACGACAAAGTGATTCAGAAAGTGTTTGTGCCGGCGCTCAGAGATCCGAGCGCTGTAAGCCGTGGGTGTGATTGCAGTTGAAGGAGCTTAGCGAGCAGTGTTTGGCTGCTGATTGGCCGTAATGGTGAGCAGTGGGAGGCCGGCTTTGAAGGCGGCTGCCAGGCCGGCCGTGTGCGTGCTGCTCGGCCTGGTAGTGCCAGTCCAGACTTCAGATGAATAACAGATGTTGGCTGACAGGCGGGACCATTTGTCATTTAACTGTGTAAGCAAAACAGGCGGGAGTGTGTCAGCATGTGTCAGTGTCACAGGCAGCGATGGTGAGGAAGGGATCCAAACAAACCACGACCCCTCCCCACGCCTCTGTTCGACCTGCTGCGCGTGCTTTCCCTATCACCTGCTCTTCTTCTCTGCTATGATAAATGGCTGGAAGTCTCGTGGTTCTGGAGATCTGTCGAAAGCTGAATTGATGGAACCTGTGCCGTCCAATTTGTGCCTGTTTCTGATCCGAGAAAGACGAGAGACCAGGAAGATTTGACAGCTAAATTGCTGTATTAAAATTGATTTTTTTTTTGTGTGTGTGTGTCTGAAACGCTGTTCACCTTTTCTCACCATCACTGCTGGAGAGCGTCTGAATGATATCACTGTCAGTCTGTTATTACCTTCTGTCACCACCTGGGGGGGGACGAGCTCGTGAGCAGGACGACGCTGATTTTAACGTGTTTCCCAGCTGCTGCTTTTCACAACGTTGAGATTTACTGCAGCTTCAGAAGCGTCCACAGAGATGCTTTAATGATGTGACATGTATATGCAGTAAAGCTGCCCCCCCCCCCCCCCCCCTTTAATAAACAGCTGCACTGCCTGGAGGTAGTTTAGAGCCGCAGCAAAGGCCAAATTGACCGTTAATAATCACCCATAATCAAAGTCTCTGTCGTCTCATGATGAGCTGCATTTCAGTCCTTTTGTTTGATTGTTTTTATAAATGTCAAAAAGCGAATTCAGGGCCAAAGCAGTGAAGGGCGTCCATTACTCGGTGCTTCACTTCTGCACGTGCTCAGTGACGGCGTTGTCTTTGATGCTGTGTGCAGAATGATGGCTTCTTTTATTACCAGTCAGCAGCACAACAACATTCCTCATGTTGACAGGAGTCCATATTCACCTCCGCGCTCGGGGGGGCTCGGCACGGCCGTTTCTTCCACAGCTCGGCTCAAGGTCAACGTCTCCACGGGCACGAAGGCGTTCTCCCGGCGTGCTCGCTCCCACTGCAGCTGGATGCACTTCCCTGAGAGCGCGGCTGCACGTTATGCTGTGCCGCTGTCACAGAGCTGCCTGTGAATAACTGTGACAAAATCCCCACTGCGAAGAAGCATGAAGACATCACGCCAGAGGAGTCCGTGATGCGAGCAGCCGAATCCCGGTGAGACGGTCCGCCCTGCAGCCACGCCAACCGCTGCAGCAGACACGCGAAACCCAACCACAACTCGCCCTCTTCTGCATTCCCATTAGACCTCATCCGCCCCGACATGAATGAAAAATGAAGAATATTATCTGTTCACAGACAGCTGCCAAAAGGGATATTAATAGAATTGAATAGCGGAGCAGATTGGACACAGAGATCCTGTTGTGTGCGGTTAATAAGAGGCCGGCTCCATCCATAAGGCCGCCTTTAATGCGCTCTTATGAGGGGGGCGGTATGGAAGTGGCGAGGAGGGGGCCTGTCACCGTTTGAGCCTCGTTCTGACACTATTATCTGGGGTGACGTACGATGAATAAGGCAAAGAAAGAGAGAGATGAAGAAAGCGATGACGGAGCGAGCCGAGGTTAAAGACAACTTTAATGAGATGGAGAGAATCCCAGCTGGGAATCTTCTCGTTTCCGGAGGCTTTCCGAAGGAGGAAAATCTTTGAACCTCTTTCTCCTTTTTTTTCTTTTCAAAAATCTCTTAATTTCCTTTATTTGATTAGTCGAATTATTTGGGTGTTGGTTTGGCTCAGTCCTCGCTGCCTTCAGGGTTCGACTCGGCGACTCCCTCCTCCTCCTCACAGTTCCTGTCCCTCCTCAGCTGACCCCCCCCCCCCCCCCCCAACACTCTGAATGAGTCGTGTTGACTCTCTTTGTGCTGCTGTGCTTAAATAAGAGCTCGTCATCATTGACTGTGATGACATTACTACATTTAGTCCTGCCTGGTTTTTTCTGAGTAACGACTGATTGTTATCACTGTGGTTTTATTTTTGTTGAGAGGCGATCAATTCCAATTCCTCCCCGAGCCGAGCCGAGTGCCGAACCTCCAAAACAGAAAACTCTGTCTTTGTTTTGAAAGAAGAAATGATCAATAGCACTTTGGAAATAAGAGAGGATGAAAGAGGCATGCTCAGTGAGAAGGAACAGTGAAACCATCATAATTCAGTATCGAGTAATCATATAGATTCAACAAGAAATAACCGTTCATCCCCCGCTTGAACCAGACGCAGGGATCTGAGTGCAGCGATAACGACGGAGTAAAACATCTAAAAGCATCGACAACACCTCTCTCTCTTTACCACACCTCTCTCTCTTTACCACACCTCTCTCTCTTTACCACACCTCTCTCTCTCTTTACCACACCTCTCTCAGCACGGATCAGCCTGTGAGGGCGCAGGGGGCGGGGTCTGAGCACTCAGCCGAGCCAATACTTTGTCACAACACGGACGCGGGTCGCTCCAACCAAAATGATTCTCTATAGTTACAGTGTGAACCTTTATTAATGTTCCTCGCTCGCTCTGCGGCTCCTTCTATCTGCAGATGTGTGTTCTACATGAATCTGGTTCTGCAGATGTTTGTTCTACATGAATCTGGTTCTACAGATGTGTGTTCTACATGAATCTGGTTCTACAGATGTGTGTTCTACATGAATCTGGTTCTGCAGATGTTTGTTCTATATGAATCTGGTTCTACAGATGTGTGTTCTACATGAATCTGGTTCTGCAGATGTGTGTTCTACATGAATCTGGTTCTGCAGATGTTTGTTCTATATGAATCTGGTTCTACAGATGTGTGTTCTACATGAATCTGGTTCTGCAGATGTGTGTTCTACATGAATCTGGTTCTGCAGATGTGTGTTCTACATGAACAAGGTTCTGCAGATGTTTGTTCTCCATGAATCTGGTTCTGCAGATGTGTGTTCTCCATGAATCTGGTTCTACAGATGTGTGTTCTATATGAATCTGGTTCTACAGATGTGTGTTCTATATGAATCTGGTTCTGCAGATGTGTGTTCTATATGAATCTGGTTCTGCAGATGTGTGTTCTCCATGAATCTGGTTCTACAGATGTGTGTTCTCCATGAACGTGGTTCTGCAGATGTGTGTTCTCCATGAATCTGGTTCTGCAGATGTGTGTTCTCCATGAATCTGGTTCTGCAGATGTGTGTTCTCCATGAACGTGGTTCTGCAGATGTGTGTTCTCCATGAACATGGTTCTGCAGAGCCTCTCTGTATCATGTTGAAATGAACAAACAGCTGCCATCTTCCTAACTTCTTCACTTTGTGTTGTAGTCAAACTTTTTCCCGGGTGGTCGTACCTGGATGCAGAGCACCTGCCTGCTCTGCACTGCAAACACATTTTCCTCACAATAAGTTTGATGCACTTTGAGTTGATGCTCTTTCTGAGGCACATTCATTATACAGGAGTCTAATTGTGAAATGTGTCTTTGCATTATAGGGTTCAGTTTCATTGATTCGTACACTGAGTTAATTATTGTGCGCTGAAGTAAAAACGTTCCCTCTTTGTCTTTATCTCGTCCTGCTCAGTGAGTCCAGGTCATGTGGTATCTTTCACAGTTTCCTCTGGGCGCTGCCTGTAGTGAGGAGAGGCTCAGCACAGCATCCATTACTCTCTGCTCACTCGTCGACCTTCATGGAGAGAAAGTTGTGAAGGTCTGACGGATGCAGGCTTGAGAGGAAAAGTTTCCCAGCTGACCCGGCTGTGAAGAAAGACAGAGGCAGAGGTCGGGACATGAAACCAACGCCAGCGTGGAGGAAACTTTGAAGTTAGCTCGCTCCTCTTTTTGTCCTTTATAAAACAGTGAAACCAACAACCACTGGCACATCTTCAAAATAAAGCCGATTTTCGCAGGGTCTGATTAGTTTTTGTGAGACTTGTGGCTTTATTAGACTCCACGGGCTCGGAGGAGTGAGCAGCCGCAGCATCAATCATCATGAACATAAAACCAAACACACACCTCCGGCTGAATCCCTGCGGCCCGTCACATCCTGGAAACTCTGCAGTCAGAAAAACATATCTTCACTCAAGTCTGACTGTGAGCACGGCCAGGGACTTCTTAACTGAATTTGCATATAAATGAGGTTGGGAATTAGTATCAGTTTGTTCTTGAAGGTAAGCATTACTTTATTGAGTGTGCGGAGTAATTGCATGTTGATGGCGTGTCTCTGGACGGGGTTTAAATCATCCTGCACGCTGAGCTTTGTGAGCAATATAACACAGTCGATATCTGCTTCAGGTGCATCTCGTGGTCTTGATCTTGTGCCAGCAGTCATCCTTCAACTGGCGTTTATTTGACCATTTACTTTAACGGTTGCTCGTGTGCGTGTGCATTGGCAGATAGGTGGTTAACACAACAGAAGAATCAGTGCTTCCTGTGTTAGTACTGAAAATGTGCTCTCGGTCTCCGGAGTGCTTTTTAAAGGTCTCAGACAGGACGGGCGCGTCACGACTGAGATCAGAAGGAACACGCCTCTTTTTTTAAAGGATGGATCGTTTCAGTTCATTCGTAGTTTCATGTTTTGTCCCCCCCCTCCCTTACACCTGGAACCTTCCTGCATCACCTCCTATCTTCTCTGTCTTCTTTTATTAAGAGGCGCTGGTGGTGCAGTGGTTGGTGCGTACGTCACCATGTATCGAAGCTACAGTCCTCAACACGGGCGGCCTGGGTTTGAATCCGGCCTGTGGCCCCTCTCCCGCATGTCGAGCCCCTCCCTCTCTCCCTGATCTCTGTCTCTGTCCACTTTCATATCCCTCCGAAAAAGGCAGAAAAAACAGACTAGTTGTTTTCAAAGACTCTGTTCCAGGTTCTTTACTTCGTTGGTGCTGCAGCCCACCAAACAGCCGCTGCGGGGCATTTCCTCTGTCATGGAGGCACCTACGCACAAAACAGTCGATGAACGGCCATAAAGGGTTTTAACCTCTGAGGTGGGCGGGACTTAATTAAGAGAAAAAATAAAGACAAAAAAACAAGAGCAATAGGGATTCAAAGATTCTCAATATGGTATTGGATGGTTGACACGGCATCCAAGGTTCAACACCAAATGCTGAATTGCAGTATTTTCAGTCTTCAAACACTTCTACCCACAGATACGTGTCCGCTATCAGGGGAATAATGTGAAAGAAGACAGCAGGAGAAGATGAATCACGGCCGAAAACTTGACTCAGGAACGCTCGATACGAAGAGAGAGAGAGAGAGAGAGAGAGAGAGAGAGAGAGAGAGCGCAGACTTTTTAAAGGGATCAGACACAAAACATGTTTTCACATCTGAGCCGGGCCAGAGTCACACACTTTAGATAACAGCTGATCTCAATCAAGCCCTCATCAGCCAATGGACAGCCCATTAGCTTCAAAGCGTCTGATTGGCTAACCACACTCCTTCTGCAGCTCGTATATGCAACCTGTCGATGAAAGGCCTCGCGGCCCAGACGAACAAGCATCAGCTCGTCTTCACGCTGAACGTCTTCTTCGAACGATCTGTTCTGCTGTTGTCTGTCACGATGCATCTTTGAAGCGTTTAGACCAGCTCCTCTGCACAGACTCCAGAGGACAACCCGTCCCTCACAGCACTGTCCATGTCCATGCACCGTCCTCGCTCTGACTCATGGCCACGCTGAGCTGTGGTTTCATCACGTGTGGTGTGAGCTCCCCTCAAACACGGCTGCCCATCCCGCCAAGTCGCTGCGCTAATGATGGAAGCTTTCAAAACACGTAAACAAATCAGAAGTGCCACCTCTAATGCTGTGTGTGTGTGTGTGTGTGTGTGTGTGTTTTCATGTGTGTGTGTGACTCTGATTATAAACTCACATCCAATCAGAGCCTCCTTCACTCAGCGTGCTCTCATTATCCTCGCTGACACCATGAGAATTCCTCATCAGCTTCATCATGTCTGAGGCTCTGGGATCCGTACGGGTGTAAAACCAGCAGCTGGATTATAAATGTGGTCTTTACATAAATTCCACAAGCCATGTTAATAAAAACACACACACACACACACACACACACACACACACACACACACGACTCAATCAACTCTCATCTGTGCGTGCCGCGAGGAACATCAGCGCACAGATTGATTCTTCCCGCCTTCTTGCAGGAGCTAATGAAATATGTGATGTCTTACAAATGCTTCCATTATGAGAGACTTCACCTTTCCCTCGGTCTCCCAGGTGTCAGTAAGTGGTTTTGGGGCCTATGGGAGCCATCCGTGGCTCTCATTAGGAGCTCAGTGGTGACCCTGTCTTTAGCACGTCATGTGGAAGCACGCATTACTCACAGCGCTCATTGATTGCCGGCGCAATCACTCGGCCTCTCTGACAGGCTGATGAATCCAGAGGGCCCTGGACGTCCTGCTGTTCAATTCCCTCCACATCAGCGCGCCGGTCAATACTGCTCTCCATCGATAGGGCGCCGAGGAGAGAGGGAGGGCCCTTCATCACCCGCCGCTACTGACAGCTGTCAGCGCCGCTCAACATCAAATCAAAAGAACAAAACCTCAGACTTCACTAGAAACAACAGAAGTCCGCCCACGGAGGCGTCACATGACATTGTTTTCAAACAGCGGGGGGGGGGGGGGGGGGTAATCACTAGGAGGCGATTGTTGGGCGATTGATCATCACAGATCGTGAGCAGACGAGCAGCGGAGGAGTGCACCACTTAACAAGACGAGCGACTGTTTACGAGCCTCCAACCGACTCGGCCAATTAGGAGCGAGCTGTCGTCTCCTCCAACGATGACGTGCTCATTTTTTTCTTTCCTAGCGTGCGGCGTTGGTGAGGAGAAGACGCTGCGTGCCTTTATGTGACCTGCAAACACAACCATGAGTGAGAGGATGTTCATTCCTGTAACACCTGCACAGGCAGACATCATAAAGTGAACTATCTGACTGTGAACAGGCAGCAGCACATACAGGACATAATCTGCTCATTAGAGGAGGAGCGGCTGTGTCTGCAGGAGTCTCAGAAATCAATGCTAATAATCAGTTCCTGGAGCTGTTTGCACGCATGCTCGGCTAATCACTTCCCCTTAACTTCAGCACAGGCTGGACTCTTCCTGACTCGCATGTTCACATGTGAATCTCACAGTGGGAGACTTCCTCAGTCGGACAGGAGGGTGTGTGTGTGTGTGTGGGGGGGGGGGGGGGGGGGGGGGGGGGGGGGGGGGACATGATGTTAACAGGAGAGAGTCCAACGCCCACCTTTAGTCCTCCTTGCTGGTTAGCGTCCACATCAGGGACCTTGGTCACAGCGAGGGCCGAGTCTGAAATGTAACTCAACATAGACCAGTGATTCAATATGATGGACGTGTTTCTAGGTTTTTATGGTGGATTTTCTTGATGTGCAAACATTGACCTGAGGGCCATGTTGAGGGATGATCTTCAGTCCTGTACTAAATGTGGTTACACATCGCTCCGGTCCATATGTCACTTTAACACAGCTCACATGTAACTCCAAGTTATAGATCCAAACACTCGCCGCCCTACAGGACGCCACTCTTCCACCGTCTACTTCCTGCTCATAGTGCAGCATGAGGCCGGAGCGACAGACCCAGCCGTGGCGTTGGCTACAGCACCACAACATGTGACAGGTTTTGGTGCACTTCCATCTTCGAGACCTCAGTGCACACGTATCGCAGCTGACTGAAGGACGGGAGCGACGGATCAGCTCCAGCAGGCGCCGCGCTGCGACTCCACATGGGGAACAGGTCGTTTCTGTTTCTGTAGCAGTTGGAAACATGGAGGAGCCTGTTTGTGTTATGTGGTGTGTGTGTGAATAGAGAGAGGGGCGGAGATAAAGCGCGACAGCGTAAGTAACCGCAGTCAGCGAGGACGGAGGACGCAGGGCGGCGATACAGCTGTTAGTGGGTGAAATGATTCAGCAGGAAGAGGAGAAACAGGAAAACAAAACAAATATCAAACTGACAGTCGGCGTTGGAGCCGGGGAAAACCAACCGACACTGACAGGTAGATTAGCTCCGTCCTACAGGCGGTTTAGCTGCAGGTAATAACAGGATCATATTAATCACGGCTCCTGATTGATCAGCGCTCATCCAGGTGACGTCTTCATCATGCATCACACGCTGCATGCTGCAAACACACAGCTAATCTCTGCAGGTAACAGCAGCACGTCCTTGTCTTTGTGGAAGATATTCACAGCTTTTAGGTACAATATTGCAGACGCACACACACACACACACACACACACACACACAGCGTGTTCAGTCATGTCCTTGTCATCTCGCTGCTCATAAATAGACACCAGTTGTTCCTGGTGGGCTCTGTGTACGCTGCTGTACAAAACAATCTTCTCAGCCACACACGGTGACATTAAGAACACTTGACAACAACACACAAACACTCCCACGAGGCACAACATGAGAACATATTTGCATTGACTCGACTACTCAGCCGTATTACCTCTGAAAGCTTTAGGGCCCTGCTGGGAGGTGGAAGTACTCGGGCTAGCTTTGAGATAATGACCTTGTTTATTCAAAGCTTTGAAACAATTTCACTGTAATGGTTGGAAAATAATTCCCAACGCAAACAGGATGTTAAAATACCTGTTACAGCTCTTGGAAAGGTTTGGAAATACGGCCTTTTGTTGTCTTAATCTGGCTTGTTGGAGCCGCAAGCGGGCAGAAAAAAGTGCTGCAGAAAATCTGAACAAACACGAGTGAAGAGGAGCGAGCGGAAAATTTGAGTAAACAAGCAATTCAGGAGACGAAAGAGAGAAAACCTTTAAACGCACAGAATTAAAAACCCACCACCAGGGGGCTCTCAATCACAACAACAACAAAAGACTCACCCTAGAGGAAAACCGTAGTCATGACGACCGAGGGAATCCGACCTGAGGAGGAGAATATGTTTATAAACACAGCGACAGAACGCCAGCTTTCAGTAGCAGCTCGCGCTTCGTGATATGCTGCGTCCTTTTGGGTAACAACCAGTGTTTCCATGGCAACGGTAAACCTGTTAAGTCTGCCATGGCGGTTGCCGCAACAAGACTGTTGTAACTATGAAATGAAGGATTTGTTTACTGTTGGAAACTAGCTGCTAGCGGGTGTTAGCAGACGAGCGTTTAAATGTGAACAGACAGTCAGTGGGTCATGTGGACCGAGTCTCGGCCTGGATTACTGCCCCCTATTTGTGCAGGTCATAATGTGGACAATGTGGGGACGGTTACTAAGCTAACTTTAATGAATGGAAGCGGCGGTTCAGAGGAAACGTTCCCTTGAAGCGCGAGGCCCGAGAGGACGATCTCCACTGAGCTCGGCTCGGATTAGAAAAACATCCATTTCTGCCAAGAAGCATAATTTGTCTGTGTTGTCTGATTCTGATTCAAGTGATGCTCTGGGCAGCAGCTCCCGTGAGAGAGGCTCCCGGGGAGCCGGACTAATCAGATCGCTTCGTTCTAAATTAGACCTCCAGGGACTAAAATGCCCAAACAAACTGAAACATGAAGTGTGTTTTATTTCAACACGGGGCGACCTGGAAGATTCCCCCTAAAGTGCGGCTGCGATTGGTCTACCTCGTCTTCTGCTCGCTTCTCTCTTATCTTGTCCTGGAAATGTTCTGGCCCGATTTAACCCCCCTCCTCTTTCTTCTACCTCCTGAAAACACGGTACTGTCTTGTCAAGCACAAACAGAGCAAGCTCCCACAGCTCGGGCAGTCCATCACCGGCAGCAGACCGTCCAATCAGCTGTCTGTCAGTTAACATCTGATACCATCTGAGACGTCTGCACCTCTGCTGAGCGCACAGACGGGCCACCATCGCCACTCCAGCTCAAAGTTGCAATTAACTGTTACAAATTACAAGATCCTCTCCCCCGTCGTATTTCACAGCCAATGAGGTGTTGCATATTAAAGAGGGCACTTCCGGTTGTGATGCATATATTAATGATGTCCCAGAGTTACTTGTTATTTTAAGCAGAACTTTGCTAAGGATCTTTGCAATGCTAATCACAAGGGAACCTGCACACTATACAATATAAATGAGATGTAGTAATGAGAGAGAGAGAGAGAGAGAGAGAGAGAGAGAGAGGCCTCAGCGATTTAAAGCTGAATGTCTTAATAAATAAAACATATATAACACTGATCTTTTCATCTTCATGGCAGTCCCTCTTCAGACCACTACAGAGGAGCTTTCATCCATATCTTAAAGGTCCAATCAGTGAGCTGTGGAGAGAGGGACATTTCGAATTAGAATTTAGGCTGCAGTACCAATTTTAAACACCAGGGGTCAGAGTTACAGACTGCTCCTTTAAGTTAGGCGGGAAATTGAAAGAACCCCAAACTGGTCATTGTAAGTGAATAGCTCATATTCCTCTGCTGCTTCCAGCCACGTCCACGTGTTCTTTTGGTTCTTTGTTTGCAGTTTAATCTCCAAAATATGACGAGTATTTATCTGAGCTGTTTGTTTCTGAACCCTGTGATTGGCTGGTGACCTTCCTGCTTAAGTTGAAGAATATTAAGTGAGCGAGTTTTTTACTCTGTATTCGTCTCGTCTGTTTGAATTTATTTTCATTCATGTTTTTTCTTCATTTCAAGTAGCTTATTCCCTGATACCTGTAAGTCACCTCTGCACCATCCAGATATCAGTTTGATCATCAACGTTTATCTCTCTTTAAACTGTCTCACCTCCATCTCGTCCGCCTTCATGAATAAAGTGGATTTAACCTGTAAATCAATCACTGCACAAAGTTTTCTCCAGATTCAAGCGAGCAGCCTGAGTGATGGAGACACGAGCTGCTCCTGATATCCTCACATTTCTTCTGCTGCAGATTCACCCTGGTGGGGACTCGACGCGGCTCCCAAAGCGGAGTCTATTTGTGGAAGGGGGGATGATGGATCTCTGTGGCTTTTAAAGGAGACTAAAGGAGATAAGGAGCCAGGGAAGATGAAGCGGAGGAAAGGAACAAAGGAGGCACAGAGGATGAAAGCAAGTGAGGAGGGAGATTGCTGAAGCAGCTGTTTGCACACACATGAAAGTTTGTTTCGTGTGTGTGAACTGTAATGTTGGCCAGCATGCGGCTGCAGTGAGAACCCCGCCCCCCCCCCCCCCCCATCAGGCTGATTAATAATGAGAAGAGCCAGCTGCATGGCTCTCCCCACAGAGAGGTCGTGCATATGGCAGAGAGGAGAGCTGCAGAATTACCACATCAAACCTGGTTTCCCATGAACACTGGAGGCTGGGTGATTCTGGGGGGAGAGAAGCAAAGAATTATGAAGATCAAGGTGCTCGAGCTGTCGCTGACATCCACTGTTAGCTTTGAGATTATGTTTTTTTTTTTTTTAATCGAGCCGGGCAATGTGAGAGCTGCCGGACCTTTTCATCTTCCTCACTATATCTGTCCTCTCACCGCTGCTGATGTAAATTATGCATGGAGCAGCAAGGCCAATTTCCCAAATGTTTAAGCCTGTAACCTCGGAGGCATTGTCGTGACCTCCGTTCTACACGGAGAGCGAGGAGCTCGCCGGCTGTAGATCTGCAGGACGAGGAGGTCCGATGCCAAAGTGGCATCAGGAGTGTCTTGTGGGGAGAGAGAGAGAGGGAGTGCCAGCCTTCTGATCGTTGACTTGTTGAAGGTTTGCTGAGGTTTTATTCTTCACAGCTTAAATACAAAACAGTTAGCTTGATGGCGTCTTTCAGAAACGAGCCCTGTGACCCCTCTGAAGCTCTGTATGCAGGTCTGACTGAAGAACCTGCTGCTCGGTCGCTCCTGCAGCTACGTCTTTATGAAGTTTAAGAAAGGAAAACGTCTTAATCAAGGTTAGGTGCAGACTTCATGATGATGGATTTATCTGTGTCTTTACACTAACCATGAATCATCAGACTGAAGGAGCTCTGTGCTTCTTTCTTTGAAATGTTTTTTAACCCTGCATATTTTTTGCTGCACCAGGCTGCAAACATTTTTAATTCTGCTGTGAAAATGGGCGATTTAAAGATTGAACAGAGATTCTTCTGATTTTGCAGGAAGCCTCAAGTGGACACGAGAGGAACTGCAGTTTTGTTTATGATTGATCTGCGTTTGTGGGACGAGCAGCTCTGTTAATTTCAACCCTGGATAAACTTAGCTCGGACTTGTTGCTACTTGAGGATGACCAGCGTCCACACTCGGCCCGGGTCGATACCAGAACTTCTTGAAGTGCAACAACATCCTACTACTATGCGTTTACAAGATGATAAGCAAACAAGCTTTGTAATTTTAATGGGGAATAAACGAGCACCCCTCTTAGATTCGTCCAGTGGATGACAAAGCAGCTTCATTCCTACATGACAAAGATTGTTGTTCGACTTTCAGTTTCACTGGACGACAGTGAAAACTCAAAGAATCAGCAGATTACGTTTTGTTGCCCTGCATCACACGTGGCTACAGAAGCTATCGAACATCTCACCGACAGAAAACCGACACTGATCCACAGCCGCCAGTTAATTGGACCGAACAGCGGAAGAGAAGGATGATGGGCAGCAAAGGGCCGAGGTCGGATTTGAACGGATTTGGATAAGACTCTGTGAGTGGGGAGTTTGCATCATTACTGCCAGGTTATCCGGCGCCCGATCAGAGAGCCCTTTGGATTCTGAAGAACATGAATATATAGTGAAGTGACATATTCAGACAGACATTTCTGATGTGAAATGAAGTTTGATTTAAATGCCAAACAATGCCTGCCATGAACTGGGATGGAATTCAAGCAGCATCAGCATCACTACAGTTTAGTCTTTTTGATCTGTGCACTCGTGCAGAAAGAAGTTATACCAGAATATGCAGTCAGCCAAAACGCTGTTAAAACAAATCTTCTCCCATGCAAACATCTGGGATGCAATCTTTGATGTTCTCCATGAAGTTCAAAGCCCCGCCTACCTTCTCTGGTCCAATCAGATCCAGAGCATTCAGGAGCAGAATCTAAAGTTAGAAGGAGGACATACTGGCTGCTGCATTGTTGTCAGAGAAGCTTCAACACAGCAGGTTTCCTTCATGATCACACAGGAAGAGAGCAGCTCTCTGATTGGTCCTTTAAAAACACATGTTATGGTCACATTAGTCTTACTTAGATTAGATTGTATTTGTCTTATATCTAGTCACTAAACCCTGACAATAATGTCTAACACCAAAGCAGGATTTGCTGTTTTAAGAAGCACAATGTTTGCAGTTCTTATGTGAGCGTATGAGGAGCCTCTCAGGATTTGATTCACAGTAATGAGTGCTGTATAACAAAGATTTAGGTTGAAATCCCAAACAAATCCAGAAGGAGCAGCTCTCACCTCTTTGTTGCTCGCTGAGCTGTGTAAGCACAGGAAGTTTTGTTCTGCTCTGCAGCTGTCTGTACACAAACAATGAACTTTGAGTTGACTCTGATGAAGTTCTGACTGTGATGACGCCTCTGTTCTGCAGCCATGTTGGTTATCAGCGGCTGATGGCTGCTGCTGCTTTTACTTTGTAAGTGTTTTTTAGGGCTTTTTGGAAAGAGGAGTCCAAAGGAGAGGAGATGACAGAGGGGGGGGACGCCATGTGGCAAAGGGGCCACAGGGCTGCCCTCTTGCAGGGGCCACAGGGCCGCCATCTTGCAGGACTACAGCCTCCGCACACACTCACCAGTCTTTCTTACTAACAGCTACTTGACTTAAGTTACAGTGAAGGAGGCATTTCTGACACAGGTTGGTTTAAAACTCAAAACTGATGAGTCATCAAAACAGTTTAATGATGAGCAGTTGGGAGTCAAATGAGCTGCAGATTTGACTCACAGATTTGACTCACCCTCACTGGCGCTGAGGGTTTATGTTGGTCCCAGTAAAACCATTACAGCTGATACAACACGCCACCAGCTTGATAAAGTATCGTGTGTGTGTTAGCTGGTCTGGGATTATTGGTGCTTTCATTTGTCACATGCTAGTCGTGGTGTTGTGTCTGAATATCAGTTCTCCAGAGGCCGTCCATGAATATGCCCGACAGCTATAAAGCAGCTGCACGGCCTCCTTATGGATAAAAGAGAAACGCTGAACAACGGGGATATTAATGCCGAGTGAGACGCTCGCTTTGCAAACGATTCAAATGGAAGAGAAAATTACATTTAGAGTCCCTCGCTGCTTTTTATGTTTTGTTTAATTCAGCTCCTGCTACCCCGCGGCTCGCTGCGGCCTCGGCTCCGGTTTACAGCTGACAGCATCAACATGGACTCCGTCAGCTCTTTGCTTCATATTGTTCAGACAGGCTGACACAGACGCAGGACAGAGGGACAGAGCTTTGGATGCCGTCCACAGGCTTTTCAAAATGCTCCCTCGTGTGTTTAACTATTGGCAATATTTGCTTTGAGAAGGTGGCTTTTAACGGGAGGACGCGGCGCCAGCCTCGGGGT
Source organism: Symphodus melops (assembly GCF_947650265.1). Lineage (NCBI taxonomy): Eukaryota > Metazoa > Chordata > Actinopteri > Labriformes > Labridae > Symphodus > Symphodus melops. The sequence continues at coordinate 30,579,329 of NC_136693.1, forward strand.
ACAGATGACGACAAACAGATGGTCTGCTGTGATCTGAGTCTCGGCTGTTGGTGTGGAGATACGGAAGCTTTAATGGGAAGTGATCGGAGGAGATGATAGGTGTAGATAGAAGCTGATAGCAGCAGGCAGTTTACTGTATGGATGCTGCTGCTGTAGTGATCGAGGTTTTACGTTTATTTATGGGGGAAAGTTTAAAGCTTATGAAACATTTTCACATTAAAATGTCTACAAACGTTGGGACCAGTGTTGCCAGATGAATTAAATACCTCATCATTGAACCTGTCGCATAGAAGATATTCATCTGTCGTGACGATTCACCAAAGAGACAAATGGTGTAAATATCTCCTGATAGCCTTAAAATGACACATCTGCCCTCCTGAAACATCCGGATGATTCCTGATCTGGGTGTTCACGCACCTCATGTGTGTCTGGTGCCAGCCTCAGTGAGCCTCTTCATTGACTTTACATACACAGTGTTAGTAGAAGCTGCTTGGCTTGTTGTGGTCTGGCCTATCACAGTGACCCTCCGATTGTTTGCTCCTCAACATGGTCACAACATCCTGACGACGCCTACGAGCTCGTCCAGGAAGACAACTCGAGCTACACTGATTTCAGACAACGCCTCCGTCCAATTAGCCGAACGCAAAGTGTGTTCTGCAGCTGCAATAAACATTTTATAGAAATAAAAACACGACTTTTCTGACTGAAAACTCAGTCAGCTCGGCTTTGCTATCTCCAAGATAGGAGGAAAAAGAAGAGTTAGAGGGTTTCTTATCCAATCCGACAGAGACAACGTGACGTCAGCTGAAGCCCATCGATTTGAATTTGAACCCAATCCACCATGAAGAAGGTCGTCTCCTAAAGGTGGCACGCAGCGTGATGCCAAGTGTCCGTGCATGGTTAGCATTCATTCAGGCCATGAGATGAAGATCAAATATTAACCTTGTTGTCCGTGCTAATTGGCTGCAGCGTCTGAGAAGTTGAGAGGTGAGCTAGAAGAAGCCCTTTGAACGTTTAACATTCAACGTGCACACTCTTCATTCATCAGCGTGCCTCATATATGTCAGCATCACTCTCCTCCTGTGTGCGGTGTCTCCCAGGAACATACCACAGATTCTTCTCTTTATCGTGTAGCTCATGTTGTAAAGATGCGATGGATTAGACGGTGAGATTCTGCAAGATGTTTCCTCAGCTGTTGTGTTAGAGAGTTTATAAAAACTCCACTGACTCAGCGAGCATCTGTATTTTGATTCCTTTCAGACGCTCAGGTCTAAATTATTTATTCACGAGTCACACAGGTCAAGAACAAACCCACACATACACAAACTCCGAGAGCAAACACGACGCCCACTTACACTCGCTTCATTAATTTAATTTCCCTTCCTTGTTGTGCATCCAGATTGTGTTTTTGCATCGCTCCCTCTCTCTCTCTCTCTCTCTCTCTCTCTCTCTCTCTCTCTCTCTCTGTGTTGACTTTGAATATCCTCGGTTGTCTCTTCGCCCGGCTGACCTCTTTCTGTTTCTCTTCACTTCTTAGTTTTATCAGCCTCTTGATGTTTTTCATTCTGCCTGTGGAGAAAGCATTTCATCACGACGTCTCTCAAGTTGTTGATCTCCTGGAAGGAAAGTCGAGGTAAAGCTTTTCTTTCAGTATTCTTTCAGAGTCTCTTAGGATGCAGCTGTGGCTCAGTGGGACAGTCACTCGTCTCTCAACCTGCAGCTCCGTCATGTGTCCTTGGGCAAGACACTCAAATGCATGGTGGGCAACTTTCAAATCTGCATGTAGTCTTTCATATACAGTAGACACTGACTGGAGTCTCTGTGCAGCACGCTCTGGAGAAGGACTGCAGCGACTAGTGGCAGTGAACTATGGCGGAGTACGTGGAAACTGGAGGTCAGTGCTCCATCAGCACCAAACCCCTTCACAGAAGCCCCGCCCCTCACTTACATGCATGAGCGCCATTGGCCCAGAAACGGGGAGGAGACTGGGAGGCTTGTGATTGGTTCATCAGATTGGTAACTCATGGCAGACATTGGTCGAAGTTTTTACAGACTCACAAACTGATACAGATAACGAATGGGAGAGCATGGGTTATTAATTTCTGTCAGGACCTAAAGACTATGTCAACCAACATCTGAAAACGTGGATCTGGTTAATACTGATGGGCTCTTTACTCTGCAGCAGCCTCTACCATCAGTGTGTGAATGTGTATGAATGGATCAGTTAATACTGATGGACTCTTTACTCTGCAGCAGCCTCTACCATCAGTGTGTGGATGTGTAGGTGTGACCTCAGTGTGAAAGTGCTTTAAGTTGTCAAAGAAAATAGAAGGTTAGTTAACTTGTGAAGACGTTATTTGTCCCTGGGGAGGAGTTCAGGTCTGTTAGCTGTCCTGGGTTTTATTGTCTCACACAAAGACACAGTTGAAGTAGTTGTAAGAACTTCAGGTAAATATGGACTCTGACGTTTGAATCCTTCTTCCTCCGTCAGACAAACCCTGTGCCGCGGCAGCACCATTTATTTCTTGTCCTTCATCGTGAATTATTACAGGGGGAAAGAAGGGAGCCATTAATTAGACAGGGATGTAAGATGTCTCAATGCCAACCATTTGTCTTGCAAGTGATTACTTAGAGAAAAGCTTTTTTTTCCTTGATGTGTGGCAGAGAGCCACGGCGCTCTCAGGGAGATGGACAGAATCAGAGATAAAGGGGCAGCATCATTCAAACACACAGAAAGGAAAAAGCATCAGATCTGTGAGTTTATATGTTTCACTTCTTGGTCGAGCTCAAAATAAAGCTTCAGCGTTCACTCAGAGACACAGAAGCTTCAGTGACATCACAGGTTACTGAGGCGACCATGACGGCTGCCACGTTACTGACTCAACCTGATGTCAGGCTAACGTCCACAGTCCCTCGCTTTGTATAAAGTTCATCTAGAGTAGTGCACACTGTGTGTAAGATTTGATCATGTTAGACCTTACTATGCATGCACGTGACATCCCGTCCATGTAAACACAGCTCTGACAACAACACAGCCAGCAGGACTCCAGCTTCTCCCTCACTGCAGACAGTCAGGACTCACACACACACACACACACACAGGACACACTGCAGTTATGATGTATTCATAAATACATCATAGTAGTTGGGGACGTTTCACATCAAGCACAGAGCGATGAAGTTCAACCAGCTGTATGACGAACTTCAGCACATTCTGGAACCACTGAACGTTAGCTTTAGCATTCACGCAGCTGCAGAGACACACTTCACGACTCAGCGCTCCTCTAACGTACGAAGTAAAAGAGAGGAAGGCTAATACCTGCTGCTTCACCAATCACACGTTCATAATGTGTCCTGATCGTGTTTTTCTTAGTGAAACGGATCCAGACGCAGTGAGACAGACGTGCTCTCTCGTCTCATGTGTGTCACGTGTAGAAGTCTTTAATCATAGTCGAGTAATGCCGATTACAGCGCGTTGAGCGCCTGTGTCTTCGTCTTTGTGTGTAAACCCCTCTGTCTGCCTGAAATTGTCTTTCCAGTGATGTTTTGACGACGGGCTTGCCTGCAGAGACAGGAAGTTATGAGCATGCTAATCCCTTCAGAAACATGGCTGAAAACTGGTTTTACTGTCTAATACACATTAGATGTGTGCAGGAACTGGCTGTGCTAGATCATCGGCACACCAGCCAGACGAGCAGGTTTCTCACTTTTGTTTCACTAATAGAGAATATTATTTTCTCTGTTCCTTCAGATCTTCTGTCTCTTCCTGTTCTCTCTCTCTCTCTCTCTCTCTCTCTCTCTCTCTCTCTCTCTCTCTCTCTCTCTCTCTCTCTCTCTCTCCTGTCTCTGTCTCTTCCTCCTCTCGTTGCTGTATTGCTATCAGCACCAAGTCAGAAATGTTCCCAGTATTGATGCACACCAATGCACAGCCGGTGACAGGAGCAGACAGCATGAAAAGAGAAGCTGCTGAAATAAATACATATGTAATGAGGGAAAAGAGGCCGCCAAATGGCTTGCCAATTTGTGTTTGTCAAAGGCTGAGCCTGGGTTTCATTGACGTATAGATCTATAATGGAGCCGCTTCTTTAGTCATTTAGAGGGTCTGCATGAGTCTCACAGGTCTCTTTGGAGAGCTCTGGGATTAGCAAGGTGCCCAATGTTCTTAATTATAGAAAATTGTTTTGTCCAAAGGAGACTTGAAGTCACTCCAGCTGTCATCATGGGGAAAATTGCGTGCCATTTCTGCCACCAGCTTTGCAGAGCTAAAAGACACTACAAGCTGGAGCTGCCAAGTTGAGCTTTTCTGCTGCAATTTCCAGAGAAAGTGCTCGACGAGGAGCACTGCATAACAGGCATATCCAGAACTGTATGCTTATATCCTTTGCAACCCAAGGAGGGACAGAAAGCACGGCATGACGTGTGCTTCGGCATCAGACCGTCGTAATCATCAGTTTAAATATCTCTAATGAGCCAGAAAAGGTTAAAACACAGACTGTAAATATCACGACGCTGAAGTGACGTCACTCATCGGTTTCTGAAGGGCTGCGTTGGAGGAGCACACGCTGAGGCGTCCTCAAGCTGACAGACTGTTAAAACCTGCAGTCCATCAGGCCACTCTCCATAAAGCGTCTTCACCGCGGCCGCTGGAGCGGATTCCAGCTGTCCAATCATATGGCGAGATGCAGGTTTACAAGCTGGACCGATCAGCCAATCACCAATTCACCTAAAAGGTCTGTTTGGACTGTGGGGAACCGAGCATGCATGGGGAGAATATGTAACGCCTCACTCGGAGGTTCCTGTATGACAGGGATTTGAACCAGCAACCTTCAGGCCGCAAGTCGACACCGCTAACCCCTGCAACATGGTGCTGCCGCCACAAATAATGCATAACGAAAAAAATGATCCCCCCTTTAGAGAGACATGGACGAATCCGACCCAAATCACTTTTGTGATGTCAGCGCTCCGAGGCAGGACGCCGCCCGTCCTCCACTGAAGGTCGTGACACAGGTGTGATGGGGAAACGAGCTGCCAATGTGCACTCTTACAGCCGCTGAAGCAGAACAGCTCTGTGTGTCTTTGCATGCCTGTGTGTGTGTGTGTGTGTGTGTGTGTGAGTGTGTGTGTGTATGTGTGTGTGTGTGTGTGTGTGTGTGTGTGTGTGTGTGTGTGTGTGTGTGTGTGTGTGAGTGTGTGTGTGTATGTGTGTGTGTGTGTGTGTGTGTGTGTGTGTGTGTGTGTGTGTGTGTGTGTGTGTGAGTGTGTGTGTGTATGTGTGTGTGTGTGTGTGTGTGTGTGTGTGTGTGTGTGTGTGTGAGTGTGTGTGTGAGTGTGTGTGTGTGTGTGTGTGTGTGTGTGTGTGGAACTCTGCTCTCGACGCTCTGAGGCAACATGAACTCGCACTCTGGGCCCCTTTATGACGCTTTTATGGATATATTGTGTAACTACAGAGGAGTAAAGATGGCGGCCCTTGGAATCGCGGTCTGTAAGCGGCTCATGTGTGTAATACATCGATGACATCAAAGAGGCGGAGCTCTTCCAGAGAGAGGAACAAGGCAGAAGCAGCCTTGTTGAGTGTTGCTCTCAGAGTTGTACGTTGTCTTTAAAGGAATATTCCAACAAACATTTAAAGTTCTTCTTGCAGTGTGAGACTACAGTTTCCTCCAGTCCCTGAACGTCACACTCTCTGATGGAAACACACTGACTGTCAAACACAGCTGCTCCTTCTTTGTTTCCAAAAGTTCCGATCCAGTTTAAGGAGACTCATCGACTCCATTAATCAATGTCTCATTGTGGTTTAAACTGCCATTTCCACCATCCCATGATGCTCGGTCTAAACCAATGAGAGGCTGCGCTGAACTCGAGAGGAGTTGTTTGGATAGAAACCCGACATTCGAACAGTCAGAGCCAAAATAAGATGGACAAAAAATAATTGTGAAATTGTTGATGATTTAAATGTTTTTCACGGATCGGATGCAGACATTTTGGGTTTGTTTTGCTTCTTCTTCTACATTTAAAGCTTCTTCAACGCCGTCACGGAGAACACGCAGCACAGCTGATGGGACTGACCTCCATGGTTCTGCTCGTCGGCCACAGGGGGGCAGCACAAGTCGACAGCGCTTGGCAGCCTGAATAGAGCGCAGACGGTCTGCGGACGATGTCCTGTCACCTAGCAACCACGACGGCTGCGTCAGCACTCGCAACTCAAGCAACTCGCCTATGAATGAGCTCAACGGTGCCGCTCCTGAAGGACTCGTTTGAAGAACAACACGGTTTATTCACGATACCGGGCAAAAGAACTACACTACCCACAATCCTAGAATGTAACAGCGACGTCTAAGATTGGTGAAGCTTGCTATAAATTAAATATTCAGCACTATAAGAATATATAAAAACTATAAGATCGTACAACACGTGCATTAACAGGATAAACACGATACCGACTGACATTTAAGAAGAAGAATCATTTGCAATGCATTGTGGGTTGTGTAGTTTCTTGCATATGTAAGAAAATGATGACGGGTCACAGGCTCCAGTCTCTTGATGTAAAGATTTGTTCAAATGTCAGCAGGGGACTTTTAAACCCACTGACAGTCTGTTGTTTGGAGTCCTCTGAATAATTTACAACAACACACTGAGATCGACCCGCTTCACCGGTCACTGTTCGATTTCTCCCGAGAATCGAACCCACTCATCTCACTTTTGTTTGTGCTGCCTTTCTTGTAACTCGACATCTTTGGAAATGAAACCTCGATGGTTTTTCGACACTTAAATAATGAAATGAAACAAAGTGGGCAGTCACCGCTGAGCTCGATTGCATCGTCTTGTCTTGTCAGAAGGATGCAGCCCCTAAAGCTGGACGTACCAAACTAACCAACCTGTGGTGCAGCGCCCTGAACGCCTGTCGGAGCCAATGAGGTGTGGGGTCATGTGGGCTGAAGCTTCACAAATATACTGAAACCTTCAAGTGGTTCAGTTCAGATATTCTCTCATATATTATTCGACACTCTTTGCTGAGAAGTCACTTCCACATGCTGCAGGAGAGGCACGCTTCTCGGAGCAGAGCCTTTTCTGTTTGACTAGCCGGGAAATTAAAACAAATTAGTACATCTGTGCTGTTTAATCAAGAGAGGAGCACATATTTGTGCATGTTTGCTGCGATAACTATTTGCGGATTTCTCGCTGACACAAGAGATGAATGCAAACACACTAAAAAGGATCCTTTTTTTTTCACCCCCTCATGTTTACTCCTGCAGCCTGTCAGACATCAGACGCAGAAAACCAGAAAGTTTCCATTTCCACATCGGTTGGAGAGCAAGAAGCCGCATAGCGTGGATGTTACAGTAAGAATCAGAAACAGGAAACAGTTCCCTTGTTACCTCAGCTGCAGAAATGGATCTGCCAATACTTTTTTTAGGTTGGTCAGTTCAGTCTGTGGACTCGAAATAAACAACAGCGTTCCCTTCACAGAGCTCATTTGCTCCCCCTGCACTGCTTTAGTATGCCCCCCCTCCCCGTCGAGCTCTGAGGGGATTCAAGGCCTCGCACTTCCATTTCTCCACCAGAGAAGATATTTCCTGCATGTGAGTCAATAAAAACACAACACAAGAATGCTGCTGAGCCGCAATCAGCTGTGAACATGTGACCTGACTGTTTTCTTCACGTTATTTTCAAAGGTTCCCTTCATTTCATCTCATCACCCAGCAGTTGATGTTTGCATCCCCTCATATTCCAGGCTCCTGAACGCTTTTATTTTGAAAGATTTCTCACTTTTTAGGAGAAGAAAAGAGACTTTTTTTGTTTGTTTGTTTGTTTGTTTGAAACCCTGCCCTTTAAAGGAATCTGATCCAGTAGATGTCGCCCTCGAGCTCCAGCATTAAACCAAAACAAACTGCTTTTTGGCCACGCCTCCTCCTCACCGAAGCCTCCGCTCACCTCCACCCCCACCTCCAATCAGAACGCTCCATTATTAAACACCATTAAGTGCAAGCAGGGGTCAAAGTTTACTCGAGCTGCCTTCACCTGTGTCCTGCATTGTTGTGTTAGCAGGCTAATGTTAGCGCTCTTTAGTTAGCTCGTAGCGTCACCTTGGTGTCCACCTGACTCTCTCGGGAAGCGTTTGGGCGCTGCACGTCCGTCCTGTCTCTACGTCTGTTGACAGCGGGCGCCGTATGACCGTTACTCTGATCTGTATGTTTTTTATATATTATTTTTTGTGGGGACAAAACACGATCTGCAGTCAGCAGAACGTATCTATCTTCCTCCTTGAACACTCGTGATGTGAAGAAAGGCTTTACATCGCCTCCTCAAGTCGTGCCTGTAACAGACATTCAAAATAACAATCAAGAAACGGTCACGCTTCTCGCTGATGGTCTCGCTGCCTTTGTAGGTCATCTCGAGGGATCAGTGTGAATTCAAGGCTGCTGAATAACCGCAGCTAAAAACTCCTCACAGGAGCCCAGGAGAACAATCTCTTGCCACATGCATATTTTAAACTCCTCTAATGGGGTTCACGTTTAAATAATTCAGCTTGAAACATTAAAGATCCTGTGTCATTCTACACACACTCATGGTGCTTATATTAGCTCAGATTTAAGCTAGCTTTACAGCTGACGGCTCGACACTGTCTGACGTGCAGATGATTGCATATTTGTTTTTGTGGATTTGAGCGGCTGAAGAAGCAACAGTAACTGAGAGTCTGTGAAAGGTGAAGTCAGAGGATCAGCTGGTCCCAGGTGACCTTCCTGTTTCATCGAGCTGATGTTCGTGACGAGAGAGCAGCTTTTATATTTTGCAACAGGAACATGCACATTTTGTCACAGAAGCCCCCCCCCCCCCCCGACACACACACACACACACACACACACGCCTGTCATGGACTTAAAACAGATGAGCTGACGGTGGAGTTACCAAGACAACAAGTCCATGATTCCTGATGATGAACCACAAATGCAGGAAGTAGCTGTTGGTGCGTTCACACCCACTAAGAAGTCATGCTCTCCCCACTAATGTGCCTGCAGCTGCTGCACGTTCCCAGCTTTAACATGCCTCCGTGTTCTTGGTGTGAATGGTGATTCTTCAGAGTAAACACAGTGAGCAGCAGCGAGTATTTATAGCTCGTGGATAATCAGTGAAGTTGACTGTTTTACACTGCAGCACGGTCCGTTTGGAAAGTCGACTGTGCATGCTTTACAAACAGCTTGCACTTTGCTTCAGCGAACTGGATCCCTGTGGGTGCAGTGAGAGAAAAATCACGCACACGCCAAGTTCATATTTTAGGTTGTGCAAGAGTAGCTTACATTATTTTCTCCCTGTACGCTCGCTGAAAAAAACACAGCAGCATTTTACAGCTGATGGTATTACTATTCCCTCTTCCACTCTCTTTATTTTTCTCTCTGATTACCCCTCTCTGTCTCTCTCTCTCTCTCTCTCTCTCTCTCTCTCTCTCTCTCTCTCTCTCTCTCTGTCTCTCTCCCTCTCTCTCTCTCTCTCTCTCTCTCTCTCTCTCTCTCTCTCTCTCTCTCTCTCTCTCTCCCTCTCTCTCTGTCTTGCTCTGTCTCTCTATCCCTCTCTCTCTCTCTCTGTCTCTCTCCCTCTCTCTCTCTCTCTCTGTCTTGCTCTGTCTCTCTCCCTCTCTCTCTCTCCCTCTCTCTCTGTCTTGCTCTGTCTCTCTCTCCCTCTCTCTCTCTCTCTCTCTTGCTCTGTCTCTCTATCCCTCTCTCTCTCTCCCTCTCTCTCTCTCTCTCTCTCTCTCTCTCTCTCGCTCTGTCTCTTCTGACATCACAGAAGCGTCGCAGCTTCACCAGTAAGCCATGCAATAATGTTCACAGACTGGATCATATAGCAGTGAACCTCATCATTCGAAGTAAGCCTGTCACACACACACACACACACACACACACACACACACACACACAGAGTCCTGTGATGTGAACTCACATGTTACACCACCTCCCTTTTGCCCTGCTGTTGTCATGCTATCCATCTTGTACAGGAGCTGGCAGGGGGCAGGAGAGGGAGCCTTGCACGAGGTCGGAGACCTAACTGTCTTCACTCATTCACCGTCCCTGCCTGTAAAGCCCAGGACGCTGCTTAGAGCCTCCGCCTTCCTCCTTCCTATTCCTCCTTGTGTATGTCCTTTTCCAGAAAGCCTGTGCATTATGCGAACAACCTCCTAACTCCTCTGCAGCACTAATGGCAGCAGAGGCCTTCATCTCGCAGGAGAACAGGATCTCATCTCTGGAGCTGCCCCGCGGCTCCAGTACACACACACAGACATGCACTAAACCCCGCAGTACTCAAACAGGAAGGGAAATGGAATTCAATTTAAAAGTAGCTTGCAGAAAGACAACAGGGGAGGGTTTGTGTTTTTGTTTCTCCTCCTGTCTCGCTGTGCAGCACCTTGAATAACAAAATTAATAAGAAAACATTATTTGCATTATGGTGGTCAGCCACTGAAAAAAAAAAAAGCAAAAATAAGTCTGCAGATGATGAGCAGAGACACAGCACAGCGTCAGCATGTACAACACACAGCAATATGTCACAACTTCCATTCAAATTTAGACGTGCCGAGCTAAAATGATTGGCTCTTTAATTAATTGCATTATCATCAGCAAACACAGTGATTTTCTCCCAGCAGAGAAAGCTCCTGAGAGAAGGCAGATATAATGTAGCTGAGGCCACTCCACTCAGCCGCTGCAGGAGGGAATCAACAGGCGCAGGGCTGTCACACAGTCACAGTGCCCCCTACTGGCCGATGCAGCAGTGACACCCTGCAAAAAGCATTACCCCTTGGCACTTCATCCAGCAGCAAAAAGCCAAAGGGTGGGCATTTGTGCACGCAGCCATGGGACGCTCAGAGAATAGCATCCCTTCAGAATATGAAAAGGATTTTCTGCCAAGTGTTTGGCAGTGCGTGCAGTGCTCATGCATACTCAATTTCAGGGTTGCATTTGATAGAAAACAGCTTTACATGATAGAGGGATGTGAATGTGTACCATTGAGATGGAAAATATTCAGCCTCCCATGTAAGGCGTTTGTCGGCTGCCAGGGGAAGCTCAGAAATAGAGCGAGAGTGTATCTGCGTCTGCAGCACAAAGGTTCAGAGGTTTACTACACACGGACTGATGTGGTTCGAGGTTTTGTCTGAGCGTTTCCAGAATGTACATTTCATGAACACACAAATATAAATATTTCCAGTGTGTTACCTTGAGCTGACTAAACCCAGCCTTAAAGAGGATTTACATGATATATATTCAGTCCCTCCTGAGCAGCAGAGAGACGGACTCTGCAGACACATCGTCTGGAGACCAACGGTGAAGACACTGAATAATGGAACAACTGCTGGGACACTGTGTGTCAGCAGCTGTGAGATTGTATGGGGCAGCGGGACATTTTGTGATTCACAGCTGTCATAAGATGGGCTGGATGTCTCACACTTAAAAAGTGGTGAGGCAACAAGTCTGTCAGGAAGTTCCCTGCAAATGAAAAAAGTTGTTTTCTTTTCATGCTTGTGTAGGATTGAACATCAGAAGGCCATGCTGCATCACTTTGAATCTATATTCAGCCTCCTGACTTCCTGCTAAGCCTTCAAAGCTGCAACTTTAGTCACAGACACATTAAGTAAGACCTTCCCTGAACCTGTCCAATCATAAAAATCCTTCTGTTTCTTTTTTAGTAAGATCATAAAAACGGTTGGAAGGCTCATTTGGCTACTTTGATTTGGATTCGGCTGATTTATTGTCACATGTCGAACCTGCTGTTTCTTTCTGTCTAGTTTTTTATTTTTATTCAATCACTGATTTACTTGAAGTCCTTCAAAAACACAATGAGAGAGTTAACAGCATACAAATGAAACAAACGAGATCATCAAAGACGTCTATTGTAATTAAATAGAAGATGGGACAAGTCATCATTTTTAATGGTGGAGTCAGTAAAAATGTTTGTTGCCGTTTTCAAATGTGGCCCCTCCTCCTTCAGAAGCTCCGCCCCCTGCAGGACGTAGTGTGTACATGTACTGCTTGTGGCTTCACTGAAAGCTAATGCACGCTAGCACAAGCCACCTGTTTGTCAGCTTCCTGTCCAACAGGAAGTAGACCAACTCTACGTCCACGGGTAAAAGACAACACACCTGCTGAGCTGTCATTGGCTGGAGTAAAAAAAACACAGCAGCTCCGCCCACAAACATCCAGAGTCAACCAGAACAAATCAGAACAGTAACATCTGACTGAAGACTGAGTTTTATTTTGAAGGAACAATGGAGCAGCTGCACTTTAGGAGAAGACTGAGTTTTATTCTGAAGGAACAAAGGAGCAGCTTCACTTTAGGAGAAGACTGAGTTTTATTTTGAAGGGACAATGGAGCAGCTTCACTTTAGGAGAAGACTGAGTTTTATTCTGAAGGGACAAAGGAGCAGCTTCACTTTAGGAGAAGACTGAGTTTTATTCTGAAGGGACAATGGAGCAGCTTGACTTTAGGAGAAGACTGAGTTTTATTTTGAAGGGACAAAGGAGCAGCTTCACTTTAGGAGGAGACTGAGTTTTATTCTGAAGGAACAAAGGAGCAGCTTCACTTTAGGAGAAGACTGAGTTTTATTTTGAAGGGACAATGGAGCAGCTTCACTTTAGGAGAAGACTGAGTTTTATTTTGAAGGGACAATGGAGCAGCTTCACTTTAGGAGAAGACTGAGTTTTATTTTGAAGGGACAATGGAGCAGCTTCACTATAGGAGAAGACTGAGTTTTATTTTGAAGGGACAATGGAGCAGCTTCACTTTAGGAGAAGACTGAGTTTTATTTTGAAGGGACAATGGAGCAGCTTCACTTTAGGAGAAGACTGAGTTTTATTTTGAAGGGACAATGGAGCAGCTTCACTATAGGAGAAGACTGAGTTTTATTTTGAAGGGACAATGGAGCAGCTTCACTTAAGGAGAAGACTGAGTTTTATTTTGAAGGGACAATGGAGCAGCTTCACTTTAGGAGAAGACTGAGTTTTATTTTGAAGGGACAATGGAGCAGCTTCACTTTAGGAGGAGACTGAGTTTTATTTTGAAGGAACAATGGAGCAGCTTCACTTAAGGAGAAGACTGAGTTTTATTTTGAAGGGACAATGGAGCAGCTTCACTTAAGGAGAAGACTGAGTTTTATTTTGAAGGGACAATGGAGCAGCTTCACTTAAGGAGAAGACTTAGTTTTATTTTGAAGGGACAATGGAGCAGCTTCACTTTAGGAGAAGACTGAGTTTTATTTTGAAGGGACAATGGAGCAGACGTAGAGAGAGAAAGTGGATCTTAAACAGCTCAATCATCAAAGTATAATGTGTATATTTTAGGATGATGAATGAGCCGTGTGAAGTCATGAGAATACAGATGTGAAGTGAGTTTTCCATTTAACCTCCGCCTCCCAGCCTCTGCTTCAGATCCACACACTGTCCACATGAATACGGCTGAAGCAGGCATGCCAGACGCCGAGTTGTTGTGCTAAAGCGATGCACTTTGTTGGGAAACGGCGGCAGCAGAACGGGCATATGGTTGAACTGGGCAGAGCATATGTCTCCAGTATTCATGCTCCAGTCTTCCTCCACAAACATGACAGACCCGGGCCAACATCCCCGGGCAAAGAGTCTGCTCCTTCCTTCTTCCTTCAAACGACTAAAGAGCGCACGTTACGTAACGGCCTTCGGAGGGAGAGCTCGTAGAAATGCTGAAAACATAAAACTTATGTAACCTCATATGTTACATGGAATAAAAATCATATTTGTCCTTCAGTGTGCGTCCTGCCTTCCCCGCTCTGCAGGGCGGTTTTATCCTTATCTCCTCTGATCTAAATATATAGTTTGCCTGCAGGGACTATATTTTGAATTGCCTTTAAAATGCTTGTGTAACATCGATCTTTAAAAGCAGAGTTTAAAAGTAATGGTTGGAAAGTGTCCACTGCTGAGGGATGGGCTCATAACACCCATCTGTTCTCCACTGATGACTGAGAGCATTTATTCACCTGTGGAGACAGATCACTACTATATGAGCCATAATGTTTATCAGTCGTATCAGCAAGTTGTCCGTGAGCTTATGAATGTGCTCATTGCGCCGGCTGCAGTTACACTCTGTCCATCGAACAGCTGTTTTCAAAACAAGACGACATTCGTCAGGAACAAATTCTAAAGAGCGTGGACGTGAAATGTTTAGAGCTCGTACTGTCAGATAACGGACGTCAGAAAGATGCTCCATATTGTGTGCTGCCCAGTGGAGACTGACACTGTGTGTGTGTGTGTGTGTGTGTGTGGGGGGAGGATACTGGGACATGCAGCACTGAGATAGCTAAGCCTGCATTCATTCATATTTCATCTCTGGCCCGATGCACACTGCGTCCAATTTTATTAATTCATCAAGTTACCTTCAGTCCGACCAAAATCGCTCTTCAGATTCGACAAAAAGAAGAGCAGACTCTGAACCCACAACAACCTCTGGAGTTGGACAATAAAGAGGGAAGCTGCAGTTCCTCGAGTGTCCACTAGAGGCTGGCTGCAGAAGCACAGATAAAAAGAGCAGACATGTTTACAGCCTTGATCCTTGAATGAACCGTGAACACCACAGGAGGAAGAACATGCCATCATGGAGGGACGGTGTGTTTATGTTCTTACAGGTTGGACTGATGACTTCACTGAACCTTCCAGGAGTCTGTTTAAATCCACAGGACTTCCTGTGAAGCCACCAAGAACTATGTCTTCCTCCTCCTCCTCCTCTTCCTCCTCCTCCTTCTTCTCCTCTTCTTCCTCCTCCTCCTCCTCCTCCTCTTCCTCCTCATCCTCCTCCTCGTCCTTCTTGTCGTCCTCTTCCTCCTCCTCCTCTTCCTCCTCCTCCTCCTCCTATTCCTCCTCCTCTTCCTCCCCCTCTTCCTCCTCCTCCTCCTCATCCTCCTCCTCGTCCTTCTTGTCGTCCTCCTCCTCGTCCTTCTTGTCGTCCTCCTCCTCTTCCTCCTCCTCCTCCTCCTATTCCTCCTCTTCCTCCTCCTCCTCCTCCTCCTCATCCTCCTCCTCATCCTCCTCCTTCTTGTCGTCCTCTTCATCCTCCTCTTCCTCCTCCTCCTCCTCCTTCTTCTCCTCTTCTTCCTCCTCCTCTTCCTCCTCCTCCTCCTCATCCTCCTCCTCGTCCTTCTTGTCGTCCTCCTCCTCTTCCTCCTCCTCCTCCTCCTATTCCTCCTCTTCCTCCTCCTCCTCCTCCTCCTCATCCTCCTCCTCGTCCTTCTTGTCGTCCTCTTCCTCCTCCTCTTCCTCCTCCTCCTCCTCCTTCTTCTCCTCTTCTTCCTCCTCCTCCTCCTCTTCCTCCTCATCCTCCTCCTCGTCCTTCTTGTCGTCCTCCTCCTCTTCCTCCTCCTCCTCCTCCTATTCCTCCTCTTCCTCCTCCTCCTCCTCCTCCTCATCCTCCTCCTCCTCCTCATCCTCCTCCTCGTCCTTCTTGTCGTCCTCTTCCTCCTCCTCTTCCTCCTCCTCCTCCTCCTTCTTCTCCTCTTCTTCCTCCTCCTCCTCCTCCTCCTCTTCCTCCTCATCCTCCTCCTCGTCCTTCTTGTCGTCCTCCTCCTCTTCCTCCTCCTCCTCCTCCTATTCCTCCTCTTCCTCCTCCTCCTCCTCCTCCTCATCCTCCTCCTCCTCCTCATCCTCCTCCTCGTCCTTCTTGTCGTCCTCCTCCTCTTCCTCCTCCTCCTCTTCCTCCTCCTCCTCCTCCTCCTCCTCTTCCTCCTCATCCTCCTCCTCGTCCTTCTTGTCGTCCTCCTCCTCTTCCTCCTCCTCCTCTTCCTCCTCCTCATCCTTCTCCTCGTCCTTCTTGTCGTCCTCCTCCTCTTCCTCCTCCTCCTCTTCCTCCTCCTCCTCCTCGTCCTCCCAGCTGGAAGAGGAGCTCTGCTCTGTGGTCTGTGGTTCCAGTCAGCAGGTTCAGGTGGAACACTTCCAGCGTCCCTGCAGAGTGCAGGGGAGCAGAAGGCCTCTGCACTAATCTGTTGCCATTTCCTTCACCATCCAGCTCTGAACTTCACCCGGTTACAGAGCAAAGATTTTCCTCACTGTAATGTAATTAGGAGGTGATTGGTTTTGTTAAGAAACACCCGCACAGTCCCTCTGTGGGGATTCAATGGATATGTAACTGAAGTTTAATGGGTCTCGTTGGCACTAACAAGCAGCTATGAATATTATATTTTTAAAAGACAATAGCGCTCTTTATGGGTTTAAAATTGTGCTGCAGCAGTGTCTCCTGCAGAAGGCTGAGGAAAGGCTTTGGAAACAGTGTGACCTGCTGAGAGCGAGCAGAAGCACACGAGTTTACTGAGGCTCAGTGTCACGGCTCAGACGGACTCGATGCAGAAACAGATGCTGCACAGAGAGACACAGATAAGCCACTGCAGCAGCCGAGCTCCCACTCTCTCGTTCAGAGCGGACTGTAATTATTTAGGGAGAGTCGGCTGAGCTCCACGCTGTTTGTCAGCACTGCTCTGCTTCACGCTCACACACTCTCACACACTCGTGCTGCGACAGTAGAGGCTACTGTCAGCGACAGGCGGCGGCGACTTGCTCAGGAGCAGGGCTGAACTGAAGCAGCACAAAAGTTTCTCTAAACTGGGATTCACACCAGTGACCAGGCCACAAATAAACTTCACAGTCTGGATTCAGGATTTCCAACCATGACTGCAGCTGCCACGGGCTCTTAAAGGGACAGTGTCAGGTTTTTGAAGGGGTGTTGTATGAGATGCAGCGTGAGCTGTTCAGAGTCCAAGCAGCGACTAATCCAAGCAGCGAAATTATCCACAAAGTGAAGAATGTCTTTTTGATCCTGTAGATGTCGCCCTCGAGCTCCAGCGATAAACCCAAACAAGCTGCTGTTAGGCCACGCCTCCTCCAAACTGAGGTCTCCGCTCTCCTTTAGGGACACACATCCAACCCTCCTCCCCTCGCCTTCCAAAAAGCATCCATTACACTCAAGCAGCAGACAAAGCTCAAGCTGTACTCTACGCTGCATTGTTGTGTTAGCATGCTAATGTTAGCGCTCTTTAGCTAGCTGATAGCTTCATGTAAACTGACACAGAATGATCCAATTAATCAGTGAGTATGTTCTTCTTCTTCTTGACTCAAACAGCTTTTATACACAAGGGGAGGAGCCATGTAAACACAGCTCTGACAACAACACAGCCAGCAGGACTCCAGCTTCTCCCTCACTGGAGACAGTCAGGACTCACACACACACACACACTCACACACACTGGAGTTATGGGATGTGTCGCTCATTCTTTTTGAAACTGATTGTTATTGAATCTTTAGTTGCAGCAGCATGTCGAGCTTCTGAGTAAAAACGTCGTCCAGCTTCTTCAAACAGACGACGTGTTGATTTCTCTACGAAGCACGTGCATGAACTATCGTGTTAACATCCTGCACGAGCTGAAATAAAAAACCTCGATTCCATCTTTCAGCAGGACCAGAATAAAAGCTGTGTGAGCACTGAGACGCCTCTAAGCCTGGAACAATAACAAGAACAGAATCACTTAAAGAAGTCTGTACCACGTTTAAAGCTGGACCTGCTGATTCAGCGGGAACCTCGGAGCGTTTTGTGCTTCAAATATAATCGTCACTTAATGAGCACGCTGTAGAAACACCTGAACATGGAGAGTTTGGATTGAGAGAGTTTTAACAGAAGTCGTCTAAAAATGAAAGAGCCAGCGAAAAGAGAGAATATAATGATGATGAGTGGAATATAAAGCTGAATGTGAAGAACAAACTGTTAATGATGAACAGCTGGCTGAGAGTCATCTCTGAAATAAAAAGACATAATGGATGAACGTTTGTGTTGGTAATAAAATATGCATCAATCGTTGATATATGTGTGAAAAAAAAGGCTGAAAGCTGAGAGTGGAGGATTGACGGACAGGTTTTTGGTGAATTTGTGTAAACAGCCGAGTCTGGAACGATCCGTCCCTTTAAGAAAGACGTTTCCTTTAGATTTATGGAGGTAGGTCGGCGCCCTTTAGCAAACATTCACAGCGGGGTCCCGCTAATGAGCGTTCATCAACTTTATGTTGTTAATAATCTAAATTGCAATATCCACTTAGTCAGTGCACGCCGCGTTCAGTCAGCGCTGTGCACTACGGCGCCGTTCACTCCCACTCTCTACAATGATGGTGTATCCCCAGCATGCCCTGCAGTCCGTGTCCACAGCATGCCAGCGGCGCCATTACGCTCTGCTCCAGTCCAAACACTGTCTGTGTCCAAAGCCAAAGAATGTTTCCTTCACTTTATCAACATGACGTCCAAACAGGCACCAAATGACCAACAAATCATCCTCAGAGAGACAAAAAAACATTCTTTATTCCTGCCTGATCTCATAGTTCTCTGTGATCTTGTAGTTCTCTGTGATCTTGTAGTTCTCTGTGATCTTGTAGTTCTCTGTGATCTTGTAGTTCTTCCTGTGATCTTGTAGTTCTCTGTGATCTTGTAGTTCTTCCTGTGATCTTGTAGTTCTTCCTGTGATCTTGTAGTTCTTCCTGTGATCTTGTAGTTCTTCCTGATCTCATAGTTCTCTGTGATCTTGTAGTTCTTCCTGTGATCTTGTAGTTCTCTGTGATCTTGTAGTTCTTCCTGTGATCTTGTAGTTCTTCCTGTGATCTTGTAGTTCTTCCTGTGATCTTGTAGTTCTTCCTGTGATCTTGTAGTTCTTCCTGATCTCATAGTTCTCTGTGATCTTGTAGTTCTTCCTGTGATCTTGTAGTTCTCTGTGATCTTGTAGTTCTTCCTGTGATCTTGTAGTTCTTCCTGTGATCTTGTAGTTCTTCCTGTGATCTTGTAGTTCTTCCTGTGATCTTGTAGTTCTTCCTGATCTCATAGTTCTCTGTGATCTTGTAGTTCTTCCTGTGATCTTGTAGTTCTCTGTGATCTTGTAGTTCTTCCTGTGATCTTGTAGTTCTTCCTGTGATCTTGTAGTTCTTCCTGTGATCTTGTAGTTCTTCCTGATCTCATAGTTCTTCCTGTGATCTTGTAGTTCTTCCTGATCTCATAGTTCTTCCTGTGATCTTGTAGTTCTCCTGTGATCTTGTAGTTCTTCCTGTGATCTTGTAGTTCTTCCTGTGATCTTGTAGTTCTTCCTGTGATCTTGTAGTTCTTCCTGTGATCTTGTAGTTCTTCCTGTGATCTTGTAGTTCTTCCTGTGATCTTGTAGTTCTTCCTGTGATCTTGTAGTTCTTCCTGATCTTGTAGTTCTTCCTGTGATCTTGTAGTTCTCTGTGATCTTGTAGTTCTTCCTGTGATCTTGTAGTTCTCTGTGATCTTGTAGTTCTCTGTGATCTTGTAGTTCTTCCTGTGATCTTGTAGTTCTCTGTGATCTTGTAGTTCTTCCTGTGATCTTGTAGTTCTCTGTGATCTTGTAGTTCTTCCTGATCTTGTAGTTCTTCCTGTGATCTTGTAGTTCTTCCTGTGATCTTGTAGTTCTTCCTGTGATCTTGTAGTTCTCCTGTGATCTTGTAGTTCTTTCTGTGATCTTGTAGTTCTTTCTGTGATCTTGTAGTTCTTCCTGATCTTGTAGTTCTCCTGTGATCTTGTAGTTCTCTTGTGATCTTGTAGTTCTTCCTGTGATCTTGTAGTTCTCTGTGATCTTGTAGTTCTTCCTGTGATCTTGTAGTTCTCTGTGATGTGTGTTCCAGATAAGGACCAGCAGGGCAGGAAGCATCGTTGGACAGAGTAAAATATCAGTTTATGATTTCATTCACAGGATACCTTATTGAAACCTTAACTTAATGAGTATTACAGTTACGTATATTTAATGTCATCCTGCACAACTGAACAGTTTTTTCATTCCTACGACTGCACATATTTAGTATCA
Organism: Symphodus melops; assembly: GCF_947650265.1. Taxonomy (NCBI): domain Eukaryota; kingdom Metazoa; phylum Chordata; class Actinopteri; order Labriformes; family Labridae; genus Symphodus; species Symphodus melops. The sequence goes on from NC_136693.1 coordinate 30,599,174, forward strand.
TATTGCTTCCCATATTTTATCTTTTGCTCATTATTCTTTCTTCTGAAGTCTCCTGACGGTGGGAGCGTTCTACTCTGTTATACTTTAATGCACCAGAAACCCAAAGACTCGACAATAAACCATTCGGTTTAATCTCGGTCCAAATAAACTCACATGGAGCGAGCCCGGTGTTGTCATGATGGAGGAATCCGGCTGTGTTGGTCAATCTGACAAACAGGTCTGTTAGTCTCTGCCCAGAATGTACCAGAGTATAATGCACCAGAACCCGACTGCAGGGTCAGACGAATATTGAACTGTAGCTGATCGGCTGCCAAGAAGTTTCAAAGGCTCTTTTTTAAAGAAAAAAAGTATTTTAATCCATATCCCCACCGCCTCCTGCCAGGCAGCAGCACCTTCCACGCACCCAACTCAATTAAACTCGGCTTCTGACCCATTTCCTTTGCAATGAGCGCGGGGAAGTATCTGATTAATGTAAGCGCGTGTCTGCATGTGCCCAGAGGACTGTGGCTTCAAGGAACACTCTAAGATCAAAACTCTGAGGTAGAGAGTGATGGCATGCAAATGTATGACTATGAACACGCTGGAGGAAAGAGAGAGAGAAGACGAGACAGGCTTTGTGTGTTAGCATGCCTTTGTTTTCTACATGATACAACATGATTCAGTAAGAACTGCTGGGTAATCACTCCGGGTTAAACACGGGTTAAATCAAACAGCCAACATGCTGATTACCAAGACAGGAACGCTCTCCAACAGAAGCCTCCTCGTGGTGAAAGACCGAGCTTCAAAGAGAATCTATCAGCAGACGGAGCGCTAACGATTTTAGGAGGGCGCTCCATTAAAAGCCACTTTCTTTAAAGAGAAGGCTCATGGGTGTGTGGAGTCCAGCTCTGCTCCCATCAGCCCCAGTGTTGAGTCAGAAAAAAACAAAAAACAAACCCCGGGCCGCTGGGACGATCCTGCGAGCATTATCAGCGCTCCTTAACTATTCTAAACTGACATCAATTGCTGTGCCGGCGTGATCCCAGCGGACCTTGTTAGCTCCATTTAATGGCAAAACGAGCCAACTTCAGAGTCTCGCTCTGGCATGTGGGAGCTGCGAGTCCTGGCTGCTGTGTTGTATTATGTGGTGAATATAAAAAAAGATATCACACTAATTACTGAAGAGACAGAGGTTTGAGGAGGGCTAAACATTCATGCATTTGTTAGCACATGGAGCCAGTTTGTCCCGGCAGTCAGAGAAACACTTCCTCAGTAAGACGCCATGGTTATTTCATCATCAACATGGAAGCACTCTTCACGCAGCATCGAGGAGCAGAGATGGTGCTAATCGTTAGCTTGTATTCAGACCAAGCTAATAATCAGTGTGCGTTGTTATAGTTCATTTAATGTTAGCTTTGGCTTGTAACTCTGAACAAACTGTCTCAAACTCAGAAATAACCACGTCTACACTTCACAAAAAGCTGGAAATAAATACAACCGATAAACCTTCTATGACTTCATTTTTAGAAAGACAGGACGGATAGAGTTGGAAATCAGGATGAGAGACAGAGAGAGAGAGGGGGGGGGGGGGGGGGGGGTGACATGCAGGACAGGACCCACAGGTCTGATTCGAACCCGGGGCGTCCGCTTTGATGACCACAGCCTCTCTTCACTGGGCGAACAAACCAACCACTCGGCCTACAGAGAAGCCCCGTCGGCAACAATTGGCAAAACTACAGTGACAAAAAAGAAAAAGCCTTTTGGAGACAGAAAACCTCGAGTGGAACCAGACTCACGTTGAGCAGCCATCTGCAGAAACTGTGACAGCAATGATGGTCAAAGAAATTAAAGGCTGAGACCGTAAAGTCATGAAAAGGAACTGATCAGTGAAATATTTAATTTGGAGTCAGCAGAAATGTTCAAACTCAACCTTCAAACGAGGCCCCTCCTCCTGGCTCATCACGCCCCCTGCAGGACGTAGAGTGTACGTCTACTGCTTAAAGCTACACTGCAGGCTAATGCATGCTAGCACAAACGTGCATTAGTGTTCGTCAGCTTCCTGTGCAACAGGAAGTAGAGCAGCTCCACGTCCAACACAAGGTTCAGCCTGCTTTTAGAAGCAGCTTTCTCCTCTCGCTGTTTCTCCTCAGTCTGATTAGATTTTCTCTTCTTTGCTGCTACGTCCACGTCCGTCATATTCACCGCTTTGAATCTCCTCCAATCACTGAGCTGTATCCACTCCTAAACTCACCTGCTGCGCTCTCATTGGCTGGAGGAAACACACCAGCTCCGCCCACAAACGTCCTGAGTCAACCAGAACAAATCAGAAGAGTCAAATCCAGTCAGAGGACAGAGTCTCTACAGACACAGTCACACATGTACGGAGGCCCAGAAGGGACAAAGAGCAGCTTCACTTTAGGAGGTGACTGAGTTTTATTTTGAAGGGACAAAGAGCAGCTTCACTTTAGGAGAAGACTGAGTTTTATTTTGAAGGGACAAAGAGCAGCTTCACTTTAGGAGGAGACTGAGTTTTATTTTGAAGGGACAAAGAGCAGCTTCACTTTAGGAGGAGACTGAGTTTTATTTTGAAGGGAGGACTTCTAAAGTCAACATGAATAATTATTGATCATCAGAATTCGTACTGATGTTAACAGCTGGAGCCGGTCCACAGGAACTGACGAGGTCAAATGCTTTTTTTTTTGTTTCTGGATGAATTGACAAGTTTGATGCACAAGCACAAAAGTGTAAGCATAGCATCATAACATAGCTTCTGTTAGCCATAACAAGCTAATGGTTGTGCTACTTAAAGTGAGACTGTTGTACCAAAACATGTCGAGGAGGAATTAGGACAGAACCTGTGAGAAGACACTGAGTGATTACGTAGTCTCCCTTTAAATACGTCTGCTCCCCCGATGAGACAGAACTGAGCTCGCTGTTAGCGACGTGAAGGCCGAACTCTTCCCACGATGGACATATTCTTCCATCCAAACACTGGAGCTCTGGCGCTTTTAATGTTTGTTCTCGGTGCTTAAAGTGCAGGATCTCATTCACCATACTTTTCCAGACACTTCACAGTGAATGAGTCTTCGCTCCAGAGTTGGAGATGGTCTAAAATGTAATGAAGATCTAAGAGGGAGGACTCCTCCCCTGCCCTTTGGAAGCCTGGCTGACATTTCCTCCTTCTCACCAATCAGATCAGCATAAATGTCTCCCAGATCCCGGCTTCTGCACTTTAGTCCGCTTCAGTTTGAAGGATGCAAACGCCAACGGTATCCTTTAAGAAAAAAGAGTTGGATCGTGCAGTTTGTCTTCACAAAGAGCGAGCGAGAGAGGAGGAGAGAGAGTGACTCAGAGAGGAGAAAGAAGGGATTTATCCTTAAACCTTTCTACACAGAACTTTCTACAGACTCATATATCCACACAGTGACTTTAACTCATGCTCCACTTTCCTGCACAGCGGCAGCAGATGTCCCAGTTCATCTCAGACGTTCCTGTTCTAAGACTGATTGTACGGCGGTGCAGTGTTTAGTGCTGTGAGAAGGTTCCTGATATAAGACGCACACTGAAGTAAAGCTCCATCATCCCTTCTGGGCCTCCGTACCTGTGTGGAGCGAGTGAGAGCGTCTGAGCCCAGGAGGAGAGCGAGGGAAATGTCTGAGGTCACCGAAGTACTCAAAACGCAAAAATATATGGAACATATTACACATGCTACGTAATGTACCTTTAACATTCCCTATGAGATGCTAAAAGTGTGGTGAGAAGAGCCCCGCCGCTCGTGTCTCTGCCTCTGTGTCTGCTGAAAGCTGCGGGGGATTCGAGGTGACAGGCGAACATGTTGATCACAGCTCAATAAGCAGCGCTCGGGTCATCAGGACTTGTCTTTAAATGAGACAGCCCGACGGTTACCCTGGCAACAGGCGAGAGCGATGAGCAAACAGGAGTTCCCAAGGCAATCTGGGCGCGTCTGCACATTCTGATGTTTACATGCGTGGCACTGGGACTGTGTGTTTCATACTTCAGCTCAGCCTGCTTTAATGTGAGCGCGCGGGGGGGGCGGGGGGGGTCTGTGACGGTGCTCCAGTTTACCTTTTTAATCCTCCACATGCTGAGTCATAGGTTGTGTTTCTGTCTCCTCATATATATAGCAGAAAGTGACAGCTAATCATTTCACAGACAGAAGAGATCACTTCCTGTCTGATATGAACAGCTTCATGTAATCCACATTAAAGCTCAGGAAGGGAAACTCCCAGCATGCTAATCTCACAGACTTTAATCCAATGAGCAGAAACAGACACTGCACACACTCTGAACTCTGCATGGATACATGACCACATGTATAGTAAGTGTGCACATTAGCATTAGTTCTTCACTCAGGTCTGACGTCTCTGTAAATTACCCACAGTGCTTTGCAGAGGAGCCTTAAAGGTCCAATCAGTGAGATGTGTGGTGAGCTTACTTTGTGATCAGACATGAAGGAGTGTCAGAGGAACACATCATCTTTAAACTGTGTGTGTGTGTGTGTGTGTGTGTGTGTGTGTGTGTGTGTGTGTGTGTGTCTGTGAGCACGGGATGCTTGTTGTGGACTCTTTATTAGACGGACACATCGTCAGTACTTGATTACTTAGTTTTTGAACACAGTGTGGTCTCTCAGTGTGTGTGTGTGTGTGTGTGTGTGTGTGTGTGTGTGTGTGTGTGTGTGTGTGTGTGTGTGTGTGTGTGTGTGCAGGGTCATTGAGGAGTAATAGGAATGCTCGGCCCCGCTCCCTCTCTCGACACCCCGGCAGAGACGGGCCTCCTAAATCATCCTCACATCTCTGAGCAAGATGGAGGACCTGGCATCGCCTCCTCCTGCCCCCCCGTCCCCGCTGCAGCCGTAAGCGCCCTCCCCACTGTGATACAGCTACAGCTCGCAGCCGTGATCCCCCTCAAACCTGCGGGAGGACAGGAATAATATCTACTCAGCATTCTGTAAATATCCGCTGGGAGCTGTTCTCCGGTTCATCGCAGCGCTGCCAAACTTACTGAACGTGTGCTCGGCTGCTGATCCTCAAATACTGCTCTTTGTTCTTGAACTTTTCATCTTGACTCCTAAAAAAGAAGCCGTGTGTGTGTGTGTGTGTGTGTGTGTGTGTGTGTGTGTGTGTGTGTGAGAGAGGTGAAGCAGCCGACTCAGCTCCTGCTCTTTATTATTCATGTTCAGAGGAACAGGATTTGGGGTCATGAAGAGGCTGGAGACACTGAGGAGAGCAGCTCCTCCACAGGGTTTGGATCCTACCTTTCTTTAGTTTCTCTCGATTCAGGACGGTCAGATCAAGAAGATCTGCAACATCCCATCAATGGCTCTCCTCTCTTATCTTAGTCTCAGGACTGCATGCAATATGAACGAGTTCTCAGTGACGTCACGCGCTGCTCTCTGGAGACGCGTGCTAAGATCTGCAGCCTTCCTAAAATCCACAAATGGAAACATGACAGCAGTTAAGAATTGGTTTGTTCTAATCCAGGACCTAATGGGTCCTGTGTAATTTTAGAACCAGCCTCTAGTGGACACTTGAGGAACTGCATCTTTTTTTCAAACCTGCATTTTCTTGTCTCCTTTTTGGGACATTTTGCCTTCATTACTTTAAGTGAGAGAGAGAGAGGAGGACGTGGCGTGGGGGGGAGGGGCATGCATTAAATAGCTGTGACCAGTTGAGGACCCCAGACTCTGCATACAGTATGGGACGCCGTCTCTAAACCAGCTGCTGAAGCTAAACTTCCCAGTATGAATGAATAGATCATTTGGTACTTAAAGTTTAAAGTCTTTAAATATGCATATCTTAATTACACACGCTATAAACACTTTTTTAATGAGACTTCAGTTGGAGCTTTTTCTATCAGGACGGATGATGGAGAAGGTAATGGCGGGTCGGGGTCAACGTGGCGCCCGACCTCAGCCTGTGATGGTTACGTTGTTACCTGGCTCTGCTGGACTTCCTGCTCCTTGTCTGGCTTTATTTCCTCTGAGCAGACCGACAGACCGCCTCCAGTTCATGCTGCATCCTTTCCTCCAGTTGATGAAGTGGCCTTCTTTAAGACTGGGACACATCGTTTGTCCTCATCGCTGCACGATTCAAAGATTTCTTACTTTTTTTTTTTTTTTAACTTTCACTTTTGAAAAGATTTGATAGCAGTCAATAAGAGATGCATCACTGCGTGTTGAGAGAGTTATTAGTTCAAGGATGTGGCCAAATAATCAAGAGCATCAAACTTAGCTCTGTCCCCTCTCAGTGAGGAGGTTGCTGGTTTGAATCCCCGTCTGTGCATGGCCTGGGTTCTCTCTGAACACACACTGGTTACCTGCTCACTCTGAGTGTGAGTGTGGCTGCTTGTCTGTCTCTACGTGTCA
>NC_136693.1:30610537-30638037 GCF_947650265.1 Symphodus melops
GAAAATGATGCAAAGTACCTGGGTGTGCAGCATGGCCTCCCTCTCCATCAGCTGCTGCTCCCGGTGCTCCCACTCCCTCTCCCTCCTCCTCTTCTCCTCAGCGTGAGCGGCCTGCTGCCTCTGCAGGGAGGCCATCTCCTGCCGCTGCTTCTCCAGGCTCCGCTGCTTCTCCTGTTCGATCAGCGAGCTGGGCCGAGACGACGGCCGTGATGAAGACGAGCAGGAGGAGGGCCGCTCGCTCAGGGCCTGCCGCTGGTCTTCTATGAAGCTGTCCTGCTGGACCACCACCGCCTGGGAGAGCCACGGGAGACATGGATTAGCTCTGTGCCTGTTGCTCGACTCATATCACACCTGAAGGTTTGTGAGTGTGTGTGTGCGGTGTGTTACCTGCAGAGTGCTGAGCAGGAGGTGCAGGTTGGACACGCTGTGGAGGACCTGCTGTGGGACAAAAGACAAGTCACACATCCTGTCCTCTTCTCGTCACTCTGCCTGCTCCGTGTTGTCCTGCTTGTTAAAATGTGACCTGAACGACGGCAGCGCCTGATTTTAAATGTTGACTTCTTCTCTTAATAAGCTCCGCTGACAGACTGGAAGTCATTTGAATATACCGGACAAAGGCAGCTTTTAAGTGACATGAATTTAAAGATGATGTGACCTTTTCCTCCATTCAGACTCTGACAAAGGGACACGGCCACGAAGCTTTCAGCTGTCACCATGTTTACCGCGACTCCAACTGCTCCAATTAAGACTCAGTGGAAGTGAAGCAAAACAACTTCACTCCTGCATTTAAACAGCAGGGTGAACAAACATTATTTATGATCTGCATCCACACGAAAACTTTCTGACATGTCTGTTGGCTGATGCTGAGAAGGTTTCTCTCTTATGTGTACTTAAAGGAGCAGTTTGTAACCCTAGTGTTTAAAATGAGTACTGCAGTCTAAACTCTAATCATCACAGAGAGCTGTCTCCCCCCCTCCTCTCACACAGCTCTGCATGTGGTGGACACTGTAGCTTCAGTGTTTAGCCAGCTCTGCATGTGGTGGCCACTGTAGCTTCAGTGTTTAGCCAGCTCTGCATGTGGTGGCCACTGTAGCTTCAGTGTTTAGCCAGCTCTGCATGTGGTGGCCACTGTAGCTTCAGTGTTTAGCCAGCTCTGCATGTGGTGGACACTGTAGCTTCAGTGTTTAGCCAGCTCTGCATGTGGTGGACACTGTAGCTTCAGTGTTTAGCCAGCTCTGCATGTGGTGGACACTGTAGCTTCAGTGTTTAGCCAGCTCTGCATGTGGTGGACACTGTAGCTTCAGTGTTTAGCCAGCTCTGCATGGGTCTGTAAAGCTTTCTGCGTTCTAACCTCTCTCCATGTTTCATCTCCAACATTGATCCTAGTTTGAGCAGCTTTCTGCTGCTGGAGCTTATTAGAAACATGCAGAGGCTTTTTAGCTCGGGTACAATCACTTCTATCTGAAGCAGTTCCACTGCCCGCTTCCATCGCTGCAACACCTGTTCACCTGATAACTGCTCTCATATCTGGCAAACCCAGGGGCGTCCAAAACGGCCTTCAAAGCCCCGCCTACCTTCTCTGGTCCAATCAAATCCAGAGCATTCAGGAGCAGAATCTAAATACTGGCTGCTGCATGTTTCCTTCATGTCTGATCACAGTGGGAGGTCGGAGTTTCATTTTGTGACGCTGATTTCAACGACAGTAACGCAGAGCTGGGACAGTTTCCATGTGAACATCAGGTGTAATTGGGTTGAGGACAGGAAGTCAGACTTACCTCACTGTTCCTCTTCAGCAGCTGCAGCAGGTTGGCGTTTCCTCCCTGCACACAAACAAAAGCACACACATTAACACACACACACACACACACACACACACACACACACACACACACACACAGTGTGTGAGCCTGAACAATGCATACATGTCTGATTGAATGTGATTACAGCGACAGACGTGGGCGTGCAGTCTTAAATCTAATTGTATCAGTGTATGATTATGTGCAGCTGACGCTGGGACACAGCAGGCGAGCAGCTGGATTTCTAAAGGATGGTTAAACGCCTCTTAAAATCTATTTTTAACTTGAGAAGAAAATCACCAACTGATGTGAAAACAGTAGAAAACTGATGAACTGACACTCTGGAGTGATCATTCTGACTTCTGCACACACTTCCTTCTTTCTCTGAACCTGTCTGATCTTTGGCTCCACGCCCGCCAGGAAAATACATGAATGAGTGGGGCGTCATTATGTGGCGTCCAGCTGCTGGATGTGTGCAGGATAAATGACTACAGAGGCCAGAATCCAGTGCAGAGCTACAACAGCAGCACCTGAAGGCACACCATTCATTTTCACCCACTATCGACTCCTCACACAACTGATGGTTGCTATTAGCAACGGGACCTGGCAGGAAGAGTCAACAGGCTAATTCAGTCGAGGGAGGAGCGCAGCCCCCGCCCCCCCCCACACACACACACACGGCCTCAGGTTCTCATCGAGGCGTGGGGGGCGGAGCCACTTCACAGTCAAGAGTAATCGGCTGCCAAAGACGCCAACCTTCTTTAAAACGCTGTCGGACTCCGTCCTGCGCAGATCTCCTGCCGTGTCCTCGCTCTCGTCTCTGTCTCCAGCTGAAAGGAAAGGAAACAAGGTGAGACATGTTTCACACCCACTACACACTGATCAAACATGCTGACATGATACACGCCTTACTGTTACTCTGATCCTTCATCCAATCAAAACTGCTGAGTCATCAAAACATTCCCCCCCGTACAGTGTGTGTGGATGGAGACATGAGCTAATCACACCTATTTGGTTTTTTGAAGCAGGCTGTAAACATGTTCATGTCTGCTGTAAAAACAGGCTGTTTGAATGGGTGTGTATGTGACTTCCTGTGCTGCTGCAGCCAGCCTCTAGTGGACACTCCAGGTACTGCAGCCAGCCTCTAGTGGACACTCCAGGTACTGCAGGATGTTATACTTCAGCATTGACTTCATTTCTAAACACCGGAGGACGCTGTTTGATTGGCTTGACTAAATCATGTCTTATATTCATTTTGACTAATAAAGAAGTCTTTGAACGTTTCTCAGAGTCAGCGCCCGTCAAACAGCCAGCGGGAAGGAGAAACAAAGACGAGCTTCTTTAAATCTTAATAATTCTGACTTCATCATGTAAAACAATGATGCATGTTCTTCTGCAGGGGAAAAAGAAGCTTTATATTTCAGAGTCAGGAAGTCTGGACCTCCTCCTGAGATCTCTCACTACCAGCAGAGTTTCACTCGGAGCTTAAAAGCCATCACTTCTGAGGTATCGCCCCCGGCAACCTCTCCCTCAGGGTGATCCACTTCTTCTGTCCAAGTCCTCGTCTCAAATGTTTTATCTAACTGCACTAAAGAGAGGCATTGTGGGAAGTGCTGGGGATGGAGCCTGCTGAACATGTGTTAGAGTGAACACAACACTTACTACACCTGGACCTCGCTACACCTGGACCTCACTGCACCTGGGCCTCGCTACACCTGGGCCTCGCTACACCTGGGCCTCACTGCACCTGGGCCTCGCTACACCTGGGCCTCGCTACACCTGGACCTCACTGCACCTGGGCCTCGCTACACCTGGGCCTCGCTACACCTGGACCTTGCTGCACCTGGGCCTCGCTACACCTGGGCCTCGCTACACCTGGACCTCACTGCACCTGGGCCTCGCTACACCTGGGCCTCGCTACACCTGGACCTCACTGCACCTGGGCCTCGCTACACCTGGGCCTCGCTACACCTGGGCCTCACTGCACCTGGGCCTCGCTACACCTGGGCCTCGCTACACCTGGACCTCACTGCACCTGGGCCTCGCTACACCTGGGCCTCGCTACACCTGGACCTCGCTGCACCTGGACCTCACTGCACCTGGACCTCGCTGCACCTGGGCCTCGCTACACCTGGGCCTCGCTGCACCTGGACCTCGCTGCACCTGGACCTCGCTACACCTGGACCTCACTACACCTGGGCCTCGCTACACCTGGGCCTCGCTGCACCTGGACCTCGCTGCACCTGGACCTCGCTGCACCTGGACCTCACTACACCTGGGCCTCGCTACACCTGGACCTCACTACACCTGGGCCTCACTACACCTGGACCTCACTACACCTGGGCCTCACTGCACCTGGACCTCACTACACCTGGACCTCGCTGCATGGACCTCACTACACCTGGGCCTCACTACACCTGGACCTCGCTGCACCTGGACCTCGCTGCACCTGGACCTCGCTGCACCTGGACCTCACTGCACCTGTGCCTTGCCACACCTGGACCTCACTGCACCTGGGCCTCGCCTGGGCCTCGCTAAACCTGGACCTCGCTACACCTGGATGTCACCACACCTGGGTCTTTCTAAACCTGGAAAACCCCACACAGCTTGAGACTTACTTTTGCTGCTGTGCATCTGGTGACTGTCAAATCCTCCGAAGGTCTCGGCCCGGCGTGGCAGGCACACCGGCCCTGTGCTCGCTACTTCCTGGACATTGGCCATCGCCCCGCCCAGACTGCCGTTCACCAGAGCCTGTAATGTCTCCACTGTCACACACACACACACACACACACACAGACACACACAGACACACACACACACACACACACACACACACACACAGGTCAGTAAGTGAATTATCTCGGCTAACTGTGTTACTGTGCAGCTCTGCACTCATGAACCCTCCAGACACTTCTGCCTTCAACCTGGTATTGGATCCTGTTGCTAGGCAACTATTGACAACCTGTTTGAACCGGCGAGCTCCTCCACTAAAAGTTTAAACGTCTTTACCAACTGAAAATATACACGAAACTCTGGAAAGACATTTACAGCGTTGTTTCCTCACACGTCTGGAGAGGACGCAGCGCGCTGACCTTTCAGCAGGAAATGAGGAGAAACAAAGCTGCTGCTGCTGCTCGCCGTGAACACACAGTAAACACAATAACCTCAGAAAAGAAATGATATTACTGCTGCCGAATCACATATCAGATAAGGACAATTAATGCTGCAGGCTGTGGATGAGAGAGCTGAGGAACACATGGTGTTAAGAGAGAAACCTCTCCTTCAGACATCGTTCCTCTTTTCAAACTATTCTTAGTTTGACGTCAGTTATGCAACCTGTAAACTCAAAGATGCATTCCTGGTATTTTATGACCAAGCGCACGTTTTCATGGAACAGTGTTCGCCTGCAGCAGTCCTTAGAAATCAGTACGAGTTAGCGGAAGCTGTGCAAAGTTCCTCCGCTCACGTCTTCGAGTGCGAGGCTTTCATAACCTACAAAGAATTTATCGAGGTAAAACATCGGCGTATTCTGGAAATGAGAAGGGTTTCATTTGTGTGTGAAGGGAGCAGAGGAAGTCTCTCTGTCATCACACTCACTCACATGATGATTGGCTCTTGTGCACATTTGATAAACGAGCTGTGGTCTGAAGCTCTGCAGCTCTCTGGACTCCTCACGCTCAGCCTGATGGACTCTGGATTGAGATGGTTGAAAATACCATCAAGTGCTGGTTAAGTTTTTTTTTTTAGTTTCCCAGGAGACACTGTGACCTGCAGCGCCATGAGGACCGCCGGTGTAATTAATCAATAGCGGCCGTGTGCAGAGGCGATGTTCCAGCAGCCTCTTGATTAAGTGCTGGTTGGCTCACAGACTCGTCTTCCTGGAAACGGTCGTCATGGAACAGAGCAGAGCCACGTTTGTGTTGAGTGTTTGTCTGACACTGACCATTACTACACCGGGACGCCACGCTGTCAAGACTATCACATGAATCCTGCATGTTTAACAAACTGCTCTGCACATGAATCACTGCGTTTGACCCCTCGAGTCTTCGTCTCACAGTCGAGCACGACGATGGTTCCACTCCTGCTCTACAGGGGGGGGGGGGGGGGGGGGGTTCATGTCTTCACACTGATTTGTCTGTTTCAGACTGAGAGCCTCTCATGGTATAGATATCACCTCAGTAATAAACTGATTCCCTCTCCTCAGCGTGTGCACGAGGACGTCTCCACCTTTCATTGGCCACAGGAGATGTCAGTCATCGGCACATTTGCGGGGGAGTAAGAAAGATGCAGAGGAAGAGCTGTGATGCAAAGATGATGGCCGACTTCATGCCAGCTTCGTTCAACATAATGAAGTTATTTTAGCGAGGCCTGCTGACAGAGAGCCGCACCTTCAGGTCTCTGCACGTCTATGTTACCGAAGCACAGAGGACACCATGTGACATCCTGACTCTGCTGGTTTCTGGACTGAAACGTGAAGCAGCAGCAGCACACATCTTGTGAACACTCTCCCCGGTCTTACCTTCCTGCAGGGCATCCTTCATGACCGACGCCCCCCTGGGCAGCTCCTGGCTGCTGGACGACCTGAAGAACGGCTCGACCTGCTGGGTGACCTCCTCGCCTTGGTTCAGCCCCTCCCACATGCCCCTGAAGAGGCGCACCTTCTCCTCCAGCAGAGACATGATCTCTGTGTCCTTCTGCCTGAGCAGATCTGACGGAAGAAAACAAACAGTGAGTGCAGAAAAGCTTCCTGCCAGTCTGTCTTCTCTTTTCTCACAAACACTCACCTCTCATCTCCCTGGCTTTACTCTCCAGTTGTCTTTTGTCATCTTCCGTCTCACTGGGGATCCCTTCATCCTCGTCCTTATCCCTGTCCCAGGAAACAAACGTACATTTAGACAAGTTATACACGGGGGAAAAAAAATCTACAAATCATCACCAACAATATCTCTCTCCACGACAAGCCATCACTTCTCCGTGAGAGAGGGCCTCCTCCTCCTCTCCTGCCAACAGCCTGAGCTCCATTTAGTATTTTGACAGAAGTCAGACGCAGAGAGAGAGAGAGAGAGGGGGGGGGGGGGGGGGGAAAGCTCTGACTCTCTCTCCTTCCCGCTGGCTGCAGTCAAATAATCCTGTGCTTATAGCGAGCTGCCCTTGAAGGCGATCCAGCATTAGACTGTCCCTGAGTACATCCCATCCGCAGGTAGAGGAGTGCTAATCCTCCTGACAGCAAAGTGCTCGCTCGCAGCTTACCATTTATTACAAACTACAGAAGTGGGCTGGGTCTAACTCCTGGTTAACAACACAGACAGACTCCACGTGAACCCTGAGAGGCCCCCGCTGAATGTAAAGCTCGGCGAGGGCCGACTTTGTTGTGCAGTGAAAGAAAGGCTCCGAGGAAGGTCAGACGTTTAGTTTGAGTTTGAGGAAAAATATGTCAAAGTGTTGTTCCCGTCCATGGAATCAGCCTCGGCTCAGGATGAATCCTGGAGTCTGACCTGTACACACTCACATGGACTGCATGGCTTCCTGGATGAGCTGCATCCAGGTGTTGCGTTCGTCCTTGGAGCTGGCCAGGACCTCCATCATCTCGGGCTTCTCGATCCCCGCTGTGATGAGGAAGAGGCCGCGCTCCTCGTTGGCCACCTCCCTCACGATGAGCTTCTGGAGGGAGATGACGGTGGAGCGCTGGTCCTACAGGGCGAGGAGGGGAAAGATGGGAGGGGACAGATGGAGGCGACACGGGAGGAGGAGGATGAACAAAACAGAAGGAGATGTCAGTGGGAGGGTCGAGGAGGAAAGGGGAGGAGGAAAGAGGATGTGGAGAGGGAGAGATAATGGGAGAGCAGTCAGTAAGAGAGAGAGAGAGAGGGGAAAGAGACCAAACGACACTCTTGTTCATGTTATCGTGTAAATAGCTCTCAGCTGACTTCTGCACCACAAACCAGCGTTTCTTTTCTGCTCGACTCCATAAAAGTCTGAAAACACTGGAAACCACATCCCAGCGTTTTCCCTCCAACGTGTCGTCTGAGGTTACAAAGAGTCAGGGTTTGGTTTTTATGTCTGTGTGTTAAATATGTTGGAACAAACCCCACGACCCTGCAGAGGAATCTTTAAAGGACCAATCAGAGAGCTGCTCTCTTCCTCTGTGAGCATGAAGGAAACGAGCAATGAGCAGGTGACCCTTCAGCTCGCCCTGCGTCACCTTGTTCCTCTTTTCAATGAAAACCTTTAAAAAGTGTTTTTTTCTTATAACATGGATGTCAGCATGATGTCACCAGCATGGCGTGTGCCTGCCATGAAACTAGAAGTCCTGTAAACACACACACATGTGATTTATCTCAGCTGGGCGTGTCGCTCGGGGCCAGAAACAGCGAGCTAGCTTCAGGCTAAAGGGAGGCGATATGACACAACAGGAGAGCTGCAGCAAGATGGCCGACTCATCCGTCCAGCAGCGACACGACAGAGCTAATAAAACATGTTAGAGGGAGAGAACAAGCAGGGAGAGACTGATGGAGAGAAGACGGCGAGGTCGTACCAGCATGGCGAAGACATATTTCTGGTCCTTTTCTTGAAGGAAGACGACGCTGTCTGACAGGAGCAGAGCGTGGACGTCTGCCAGGACACACAGAGGTACGGTTAGCTGTCTCACATACATTCATCTCTTCACTCGAGCTGCAGGTGTCTCCTCACCTTTCTGTCTTCCCTGGCTGTTCTTCAGCTGCAGCACGCCATCGTGGATCAGCCTCCTCCTCAGCAGGTCCTCCCTGGCGAACATCTGCCCGCTCTTCATCATCATGATGGACTTGCTGTCGGTGCGGATGTGGAACTCCTTCAGGCGCCGCCTTTTGTCGTGCTCGTTCACCTTGCTGTCGACCGATGCGATCACTTCCTTCACCAGCCGCACGGCGTCCGTCAGGTCGTCGAAGTCTTCTTCGCTCTCTGTGAACAGCAACACGAGACGTGAGATGATTTGCCTCTCACCTGACGACCACCTGGAGTCAGACTGGGATTTGTTCAAAGACTTCAGAGACTGTCAGACGCTAAAAGCAAACACGAGTCCATTCAGTAAAGAAGTGTCTCTGACCTGGACGGGAGGAGCCGCAGCTCTGAGGATGCCTTTACATGTCGCCATTTCAATGTGCATCCATCGCCACGCTGGTGCTAGTTCACTTCATTTAACATCAAAAGTAGTTTTTATGCTAAGCTAACCAGCTGCTGCCTTTAAATTAAAGTGATGCATAATGAGACTGATGTCCTCTCTTGTTGTTAAACTAGTGAAGCTACTTTTATTGGAGAGACAGGACGGTGGACAGAGAGAGAGAGAGAGAGAGAGAGAGAGAGAGAGAGAGAGAGACAGAGACAGAGAGACAGAGAGAGACAGAGAGAGAGAGAGAGAGAGAGACAGAGAGAGAGAGAGACAGAGAGACAGAGAGAGACAGAGAGAGACAGAGAGAGACAGAAAGACAGAGAGAGACAGAGAGAGAGAGAGAGACAGAGAGAGACAGAGAGAGACAGAGAGAGAGAGAGACAGAGAGAGAGAGAGAGAGACAGAGAGACAGAGACAGAGAGAGCGACAGAGACAGAGAGAGAGAGAGAGAGAGACAGAGAGAGAGAGAGACAGAGAGAGAGAGAGAGGGACAGAGAGAGAGAGAGAGAGAGAGAGAGAGAGAGAGAGAGACAGAGAGAGAGAGAGACAGAGAGAGACAGAGAGAGAGACAGAGAGAGACAGAGAGAGAGAGAGAGACAGAGAGAGACAGAGAGAGAGAGAGACAGAGAGAGAGAGAGAGAGAGAGAGACAGAGACAGAGAGAGCGACAGAGACAGAGAGAGAGAGAGAGAGAGAGAGAGAGAGAGAGAGAGAGAGAGAGAGAGAGAGAGAGAGAGAGAGAGAGAGAGAGTGAACATTGACCACCAGAGTCAGATGGTTGTTGTAGTACCACAAGGAGCCACAAGGTGGTGCCTCTGTTATGTTTTTGTGTGTGTGATGAGAAGACTTGTTGATCTCTGGCAGCCATCTTTTCTTTGTGTGAAACGCTGTGAGAGGACAAGCTAACACAGGTTATCTTTATTTCACATGTATGATCAGTGACTCCACACTCTGCTGTCTGTCAGCTCTCTGATGCTAACCAGCTGTCCCGGGATGTATGCTAATTGCTACCAGCAGCTAGCTTCTCCACGTGCCATGTTACAGATGTGAAGAGTTATAATTATTGGACATGAATTATGATCACTGATTGAATCACAAGCTTAAAGGTCAAAACATTCGATATCACAGAACAGACCTCTGACGCCTGCAGGTCAGCTGCTAGCTCATCCAAGGCTTAATGCTAAGCTAACAGATCAGTCATTCAGAGTCTGGTGTGTTCTACAGTCTGGGACTACACCAGTTCTGTTTCCATCGCCGTTAATGCGAGACCTTGACCTCTGTGATTTGTGAGAACGCAGCGGAGGTCGTCATCGTTTTCAGCGGATTAAAGTGACGTTAGCAATCGCTAACTTTCTACTACTTCAATCCCTCCTCCTCGTTCTGTCTCCACAGCCGACGACAGAAACGGGAAAAAGGTCGACCTGAAATAAAGCAAGGCCGACTTTCTCAGCCCTCAACATCAGGATGAGCACGTCATAATGACTAATTAGCGAGCAGTATGCTACTGATTAGCATGCTAATAAGCGATGAGTTGCTGGTGAATTGTGTGACCCTACATGCTGTCGGCGCCTCTCATTCAGATTCAGCGAGTGTCGTTCGGTGCTGACTGAGTGAAAGGGAACATTTCTCTCCTGTGCTTCCTGTTCTTCTGAGCACCTAAAGACTCCCTGAAACGGGGCGACAGCGGCGTGTTACTTCCTCTCAGTATATCACAGCTGGCAGCAGAGACTCTTCTTTAAGCACCTTGGGGATTAAGTCGCAGCTCCCTCGTCCCACATAGAACTCTAAACAGGCTTTGGGGAAGGATTAGAGAGAGAGAGGACACAGTGGGAGGCCGGCTGACGAGAGCTACTTTGAATCAGATAGAAACATATTTCAGCTGCACTAAGTAAGCTGGATCCATTATTCAGGAAATGTAAGTATAGTGTCTACGGGAATATGTCTGCATGAACTCAGAGAGAGAAGAGGGCTGATCGACGTGTCACAACTTTATGTTATGAACTCAACAGTAGAACTCAAAGGCGACCAGCATCCGGTCTTCTCTGCTCTTTAATGAAAGGAAAACTCCTCTGCTCTCAACATCAAGCTAAAGTGTCTTCAGAAGGACTTGAGAAAGCCAAATGTAAAGGGGCTGATACGCTGTTGATCATTAATATAACACAGACTGATCATTGAAAACAGCTGGATCAGATCCTCTCTGAAACAGCAGAAGAGGCTGAGTGTCAGATAAAGGACTGACGTGAGACGCTGTCCTGCTATATCTGACTCTGGTCTGGGAGAAAACGACCAATGAGAAGAGGCCGAGGTGAAGCTAACCTTTGGTGTGCTGTAGCATTCTCTGAATCAGCACCGGGTACTTCGTTATCCTCTGGGTCACCAACAAGATGCATTCTGGGATACCAAGCCGCCGCACAATGCTGCTGCTCATCTTTTTCTGGAAGATAAAAAACAAAAGTTGAAGCTAAAGTAAAAAAAAAAGAACTCAAACAAAAAGGCGTTAGCACAAGACGAGGATTCTAAAACGGGAAAGTGTTTTGCAGGATACTACGATGGCGGGGAGACGCATCGTTTGAATTCATGCAAAAGACTGAAATAAAGACCAGAGATGATCCGGTCTGGAACACCGGGCCGCTTTAATTCAGTCGTGCAGTAAGAAGGGAGCAGAAGACAAAAGCCCCTTCTCCTCATTGTTACTGTGGGGCAAATCTCTGCGGCTCACTTTGATGAAGGCCTTGAAGCGTTTGTCTTTGGTCAGAAGGTCCTTGTAGAAGTTCACTGCCTCATTGTGCCGGCTGCAGAATCGGCCGTACACCCTCTTCATGCTCTCGCCGTGGGACCCTGAGAACTGGAGCAGAAACGAACATGAAGATGAGGAGCGAAACAGCTGGGTTAGCATGTTAGCTGGGATGCTAACAGAGTCAACATGTGAGACCCAGAGTCTAAAGCTTGGAGCTCCTCCCTGCTCGTACCTGGCTGACCAGGATGTCTCCTATCCTGTTGATGACGAAGCCTCCCTCAGAGCTCCCCGCCTCCAGCTGGCTCTCCCTCTTCCTCTCCAGGAGGCGGAGGAGGTGCTGCGTGTGGAGCTCCAGGAGTTCATCCAGCACGGGGAACAGCCTCTCCAGCGTCTGCAGTTCCAGCTGCACCTCCTTCTGCAGGCCTTTGCTGTAGACCTCCGACATGATGCGCAGCGTTCGGATGTGATGCATCTCCGTCTGCATCAGCTCTGAAGGACAAACAAGGAAGTGGCGTCTCCTTCAATACACGCTTTTTAAAATCAACCACACGCGTGTTGGGAAGGCGTCAGAAAAATTCATGCCTCGAATGTGTCCTTCACTGCGAAGCTTTCAGAAATATGAGCTTTTCAGAATCTCTTCATTCAATTTATTTGTCACAACAAGACTCTGATTAAAAGCCAGGCAGCCCAAGGACTCTGACAGCCAACAGGAAGCCCGTCAACAGACGCACGCCGTTTTGATTAAATCAAAACACTTCCTGTTTTTCTTTACTCGTCCTTTAACCAGCTGAACTGCCTTCATATCAAACACTTGTTTCATTAAAGTACCGTAAATGACGTCTTGTCTCTTCACCAGCTCCTTGTCCAGCTGCTGCAGGTACTGAGGCTCCACCCCGAAACTCCACGAGTCCCACTCCAGCTCCTTGGCCTCGGCCTCGAACTCGCCCATCAGCTGCCCGTCCATCATCTCCGTCCCTGCGTGGACAGCACAGACTTACATCTTCACACTCCTTTCCTGTGTGGGTACGTCTCGAGTCTGTGAGAGCGCCATCACACTCGCCAAACCAACTGGACTTCAGGGCTGAAGCGTGCTGGGGCACGGTGCAGATGGTCAGCACCGTGCCCCAGACTCCAGTGTGTGTGTGTGTGTGTGTGTGTGCTGACCTTCGTCGGTGAGGGACTCCATGGACTCGGTGACTTGGTTGTTTCTGTTCAGCGAGTCGGTCGACTGAGACAGATACCTCAGACCTTTGATGGGCATGTCGTCAAACACCGGCCTGAACGGACCAATCACAATCAAGTATGTTCACCTCCATCCACAGAGACACTGTGACATCATAAATCACACACACACACACACACACACACACACACACACACACACACACACACACACACACACACACACACACACACACACACACACACACACACACACACACACACACACACACACACACACACACACACACACACACACACACACACACACACACAGAGACACACACACACACACACACAGAGAGAGGCTCACCCGGCGATGTTGCTAATAGAGAGACTCTTGGAGAGGTTGTTGCCATGGAAACCCATGATGCTGGTGTGTCTCCGTGATGACGGGATCATCAGGGAGGAGTGGTCTTCAGGGGACAAGATGGCGGACCAGGGTCGCTCCCTCGTCCCTCCAGCTGGAGCGCAGACAGAGACATGACAGGACGTAAACACACGGCTGTCATGGTAACATGTTCTTGCCACTCCTCTGCAATGACCGCTTCACTCTACAGAGCCGTCCAATCAGGCGTCTCGTCCACATAAGATAAAACTTTATTGATCCTCTGCGTTGCAGCAGCACAGAATCAAAACCAGTCAAAAACCAAATGAAGTCGTAACGAATGTTGGAGGAGACCATCCATGATGTGCAGTGACACGTGTGTTCAGAGGCAGCAGCTTTAATATAACACAGTGCAACATAGAGAGAGAGTAACTCTGTGTGTGTGTGTGTGTGTGTGTGTAAACAGTCCAGTTAGCAACGTTAGCTCAAGCGCTAGTTTAGTCACGTTCGCACAATGACGTGACACGGAGGAGAAACGGGCGCACAGCGTGGCGTTCCCCGTTCCTCCCGATGATAGTAACGGGAAGAATCCCAGAGAAGGAAAAGGAAGCTGTTACACGTGAACACAGCTGATGTTCATGATGTCACATGACCTGCTCTGTACTGGACCTGCCTGCTCTCTCTGAGTTTCGGGTGTCGGTGTGAAGGTGAAAGGTGGACACTCACATTTGTTCCTCATGGTGACTGGAGGAAAGGAGCCCGAGTCTGGGACTGCAAACTGCTGTTTGTAAGAGAGAAGAAAGGCAGATGAAGAGGAGCTCAGCAGAGCAGAGAGCAGGATGAGAGGTGGGAGAACTTTTACCTTCATCTTCACCTTGGCACAAACAGGCAGGCTGTCTCTGCAGCTCTTGTGGACGGAAGCGTTACAGTCTGGAAAGAAAGAAAAGGAGCGAGTGAATCCTGTGAGCACGGGGGCGGAGGTGAAGGGAAGAAATTATGACTGGTTTTCATAGCCGGCCAGGAAACTCCAGCAGCCCGCTAATGAAAGCCAGACTGGAGCTGAGCATGTGATGCAATCGAGGGGTAACACTGCTGCTGGACGGAGGAGGGGGAAAAACGAGCGAACGGCTGGGGAACGACTCGCACGCACGCACCACTATTACGTAAACATTCTCAAATCACCATTCAGGAAAAGGGTCACCAGCACGGCTGCTCCAATCACACGTGACCTGAGGCCACTCACACGGGAAGGATCCTGTACTCTGAACGCCATAAGAAGCAGCACGCCGTCACGTTTAGCTGCACAGTGAGCCTTCGACAGACACCTCCTCGTCCACATTTCCCGGAGAGGCTCCGAGTCAGAGTGAGTTTAACTCAACAAGAACAGAGAGGAGGCCAAAGTGTCAGAGGTTTTATTCTCACTTCCACCTCTGCCCTAAAAACACTGGTGTTACTGTAAGGAAAGAGGAAAGCATTATGTAATCTCTCTCTGGTTGGGACTCCAGCAGCAGACGCAGCTGAAATTCCTGCAGCACTCTAAAGTGGTTTTATTGGCTATTTTACTGCTTCTCGTGGACGCCTAACTGATTCCAGCTAATCTCAGACAAAGGATCACTGTATGTGTCTGTGCGATGGACAGCAGCCAGACATCTGTGAGAACAAAACCTCTGGAAAAAACACTCCAGTGGAACACAACAGGGACTGTTCCCCAGTCTCAAGTATCTGAGGCAGATTGTGATTATTGAGAGGATCGCTGAGAGCCGCGGCCGAGCTGGTTTCTCCTTTTTAGGCGGTTTCTGGGCTCGGGCCAAAGCTTGTGCAATGAACTACATCCTCTTCAGAGCTGCTGCTGCTGCTTCAGTGGAAAACACAGCAGACAGACAGAAGTTTCACTACTTCAAACAGATCATGAAGCCCGCGAGCCTGCCGAGGCTGCAGCACGTCACTTCTTCAGAGGTGAAACCTTTCCACTCATGATCGAGTGTTTAAAGTCGTCCGTGGAGATTCAATGAGCTTAAAGCCGTGAGGATACACGCACGCCGTGGTTGGTTCGTGCCGTTGGTTGTGCACCTCCTCACCAGGAGGAGCAGCGTAGGCGTGTCTGGTTGTGACATCATCAGAGAGCGGCTACAACGATGACGGAAGAGTTACGCGACTACACCGTGTTTGTTTACGTCACGCCATGATGATCTGGACCTCGGGGTCTTTACGCTCCCTCGAGAGGAATCCGACAGGACACACGGCGCACATCAACCAGCGTGGGAACATTCACGTGCACGAGGCGAACGCTCGTTTATAAACATATCTGAGTGGAAGACAGGGAGGCGTGGCTTCGTTTCATCCAGTGTGCTCGCTCGGCGATGAGCGAGACAAGCTACACGTTTAGCATCTTAAACTGAACGTAGACGCAGTCAACATTTCCAACATGGTGACCTCACTGAGGGTACGTCCATGTTTGAGACGGTGAGGGAGCCTTCACAGGAAGCTGTCATAACAGGTCACACAGTCCGGCTCAGTCACAGACCACTTACTGGCACAGTGGAGTCCCCCCTTGCTGTTGAACGCTCTGCTGCACTGGGAGCACTGGGCGGCGGGGCTCAAGACGACGGCGGTGAAAAGGTGCCCGTTAGTTGCCTTCTTGTCTCTGTCCTTGCCCTCCTTGTCTTTGTCCCTCTTCTCGCGCTCCTTTTCCTGCACAGGAGAAGAGAGGAAGTTCACACATTAACACGCCAGCAAGAAGTTCAGACAAACATTCAGCGTCGGCGCCGGGCGACCTGCGGAGCGGACGAGGTTTGAAGCCAGCAGAGCGACATGATGACTGTGATGTGCTGCACAGCAGGAGGCCTGGCACATTAAGTGACACATTATTCCTGCTCTCATTAGGAGACTGTTTGAAACGTGCTGCAGCTTCCTTATAAAGACCATGTGACTGCAGAGCGCTCCGACCTTCACTGATGCCTGCCGTTTATCTAAAGCTCCTGTAAAGTGTGTGTCTGCTACAGCGGAGCGAGTGTGGGGGCCGCCCCAAGGGGCCCACTGTGGGCCCAACTGAACATACATGGTCTGAGTATCAGCATTAGCAGAGCAGCGAGGAGCCCCCATCACTGCCGAGGGCGGGGCAACCAGCGCCGCCGGCGAGGTGCTGAGGCGTGTTTGCGGTGTCATTGATTCCACTGTGGACATGCATGACGAGGCCACACCCTCAAAGCTCACCTTCACAGAAGGGCCCGCTATAAGGCCCCGCCCCCAAGCGCCGTGCCTGGTCATTTGTCATCACAAGATCTGATTGGTCGGTTCGAGTCCCAAACAGGGACCATGATGCATTCTAACATATTATAAACTGCAGACACGTGTTGGAAGCTAATCACGTGTTCCTCTAAGTATGGGCTGGTCGTCCTTGACAACAGTAATAATCCATCATCACATGCTGCCTGGGAATCAAACGTGTGACCTTTCAGTAACAGGGCCGTCTTTCTCCTCCTTCATGGACGAGGTCATCTCTGCACCCGGAGAACACAGCTCTCATTCTCCTGGATGTGCATCACAGAGCCTCCGCCCAAAGCCAGAGGAAACGGGCAAAATAGAGTTTCCAGCTGGTTTTAAGAGCCGGCCCCGGGGCCTCTCGGTTTGACGGGACCACAAAGCTCTGACGTACTCCGGCTCATTCTGTTCAGCCGCTTCAGACACCTCGAGGCTGACTGCACCACAGCAAGCTGCCTCTTTTTTTACACACATTACAACACGCTGCTTTCTGTCTCACTTCCTGCAGCAGCGAGCCAAGCGAAGGTGAAACAAACAGTCTGATAAATGAACACCAATCACAGCCATCGGAGGATAAGACATATCTGAATTAAACTCTTCAACAGGAGCACAGACAGCTTGTGACATCCGAACCCGAGCTGGAGACAAACAGAGAATGAGCCCTCAGCCCTGAGGGGAACGCCGTCTCTTTAAACATGACAGTCCTTTCACTACAATTACAGCAGAGAGAGCAGAGCGCTCCGTGAGCCTACCTCCAGCCAACCTTTCAGTCTGAGCGAGAAGCCGTGGCTCCCTGCGAACCTCCTGCACACCATCCCGGGCTGTGGCCGAGCGGCTCCAGCTACCAGCGCCACTGAGGCCCCATCAGGAACGCAGCAAAGAGGAAGTGACGGCTTGCTACAGGACGTTACTGCAACCAGCTGTCAGCCTGATGCAGACGCTGTGTGCTAACAGCACGCTTCGTCCGCCGTCTGGTCAAACATGCAGGACGTCTGCAGGAAGTCAGACATTCTTAAAGGTCTCTGTGTTTCAGGCCGAGCGTTTAAAGAGGAGGTGAGATGTTGTGGCGGCACTTTGGCCTCCCGGCCGTCAAACCACAACGGCTGCAGAATCCTGTCTCTTTAAAAGCAGAGAGGTGAGCGCGGTTAGAGATGAGATTATCAAACCACAGCCTGCTCACTTCCTGTTCGACTTCCCCTTCACTCCTGTGACGCTTTGCAAAGAGCTGCACTCACAGCAGCTCTGAGCCCGTCTGTCAAACTCACACTGACTGTCAGTGTCCGAACATGAGAGCACGTGAACAACAGAGGGGGGCGAGAGCCGAGTCACATGACGACCTGCTGTGAGGTCCACTCACACTCACCCGGGTCTTTTTGTACATCTTATTCTTGAGGTAGCTGAAGGTCCGGCTGACTTTGGTCACGTTCTTCCCGTCAGTGTCGCTTCGCAGAGGGCCAGGTTCCTCCTCTGAGATGCTGCCACACACACACACACACACACACACACACACACACACACAGATGTAAACACCTGTATCTATCTGTCAGGTACAGTGCATGTGCAGAGTTGGACGTACCTGTATGCCAGAGATCCGGACGCACTGGAGAGCGACCTCACACCTGCAAGAAAGCAGAGCAGAAGTCTATTTACGGCTGCGTGGAGGTCGACCACACAGACCAGCAGGTGGAGAGACGTGACCTCACTGACTCGAGCACCATGCAGGTGACCCACACTCTGCTGCTGCACACCTCTCTGTGTGTGCGCACACACACACACACACACACACACGTGTCCTTTAACGACCCTGAGGATGGTATTCAACATCACCGGCTCTCCTGGAAGTTGTGTTCAGGCCACTAAATGTTTGTGGCACTGATGAGGGCAGCGAGCTTTAACACTCAAACACCGACACGCTGCTTCACCACCCTGAACCTTCAATGTGAAGGTGGTGGAGGCGTGGAGACACACACTGAAACAGTGAGGCCTGGTGGCTCAATTCTGTTCCTGAAGCTGTTTCACTCAATCACTTCCTGGTTGGTGGAAGATAAAAAAAAGAACACTTGTGTTCAGGGAAACATCTTCTAATCATAAAGGGATCGTCTGATATTGATGATTAATTAGATATATACACACAAAGGACACTAATGGAGGATCTGACAGGTAGAAACACGGGGGGGGGGGGGTCTTTGGGGGTCTCTAACAGCAGCAGCTACGTTCACCTTACTTACTCAAGCTATCATCATCATCATCGCTAGATGAAGAGTCCCCGTAAACAAACTGAGAGCGAGACTTGGTGATGATGGGGGAAAGGTTGAAAGAGAAGGAAATTCGCCTCTTACGTCTCATGCGTCCCACAGCTTGAGGGGGGGGGGGGGGGGGGCGAGGGGGGAAAGAATGACAGCAGGAAGTGATTAAAGTGATTAAAATGAAGGAACCGTGATACAACAGTGAGGAAGAGGAGGAGGATGAGATAACGGTTAAAAGACAGAATCTTTGTGTTAGAGGATCCGTGCACGCTCACAGGTGTGTGCACGGACCCTGAGGGATGAGAATCCCACCTTTCACAAACCCCCCCCCGCCCCCCCATCACAACTGGTCACTCACCATCGACGTCTCTCTGGCTGATGGCGAGCATGGACACGGACTTGGTGAGGGGCAGGGACATGGGCGGACAGCTGTTCCGCAGAGGCCGATAGCGCCTGGTCTTCTGGAGCGAGAGAGAAGGCGGAGTCAAACACGGAGCACAAAGATCACATACAGGCAGGAGGAGACAGGAAACTTTTATTAGTCCTCACTAAACAGGAAACAGGAAGGCCATTTGTGATGTCACAGTTTGTCTACATGCAATCAGAGAAGAGCGACGGCGCCTGAGGAAAGTCATCGTTATTAAAGGATGAAGGTGATGACGATGATGTCTGACCGGCTCGTGTAGTCCCAGCTGCTCGCCCAGCTCCTCCTGCTCCTCTGTCAGAGACACCAAACTGCCCCTGTCATCGCTGTCGTGCCGGGGAATCCTTAAAGGCTCCAGGATTCGAGGCACCTGGGTGGTCGGGCCCCTCAGCTCCTCCTGGCCCCCGCTGAGACCCTCCAAGCTGTAGCTGTGGAGACAAACAGGGGACAGAGGTGACCTCGTAGGAAGAGGAAGGACCAGACTTCATCACAGCTTTCCTCTTCCAGCTGCATCCAACACATGCACCTGTTGACACACACACACACACACACACACACACACTGCTGGTATTGCACAGTGTTTAGCCAGCTGAGTGATCACCGGGCTCCGGAGCAGATTTACAGCTGAAGCAGCGCGGCGAATGACTTCCAACATCAGCATCAGCATAGAGAGCTCCACCGCTGTGATTTACAAACCCAATGACATCGATCTACGGCTGGAAATAAGAGGCCTTGAAGAATCCAATGCAATGATTATGGAGGGGAAAACTCCGGCTACATTTCAGGATGAGCGATGCTTCCCGTCTGCAGCTCTGCTCGCTCACAGTTAAAGCTCCAGCTGTAAATCTGTCTGACCTCCTACGCCTCTCAGTTATCAGAGATCTTCAACATTTAAACATTGTGAACCCAAACTGGACCAGAAGAACCCTGACTCTGAGCCAATCAGTGACCAGCACAGAGCAGCACTCACTGAGCAGCACTGCAGAAGACCGGACCAGTCAGGAGAAGGCCTCCTGCCCGGCCTTCATCACACGCTAACATACAGACCATGCACGCTAACATACAGACCATGCACGCTAACATACAGACCATGCACACTAACATACAGACCATGCACGCTAACATACAGACCATGCACGCTAACATACAGACCATGCACGCTAACATACAGACCATGCACGCTAACATACAGACCATGCACGCTAACATACAGACCATGCACGCTAACATACAGACCATGCACGCTAACATACAGACCATGCACGCTAACATACAGACCATGCACGCTAACATACAGACCATGCACACTAACATACAGACCATGCACGCTAACATACAGACCATGCACGCTAACATACAGACCATGCACACTAACATACAGACCATGCACACTGACATACAGACCATGCACACTAACATACAGACCATGCACACTAACATACAGACCATGCACGCTAACATACAGACCATGCACGCTAACATACAGACCATGCACGCTAACATACAGACCATGCACACTAACATACAGACCATGCACGCTAACATACAGACCATGCACGCTAACATACAGACCATGCACACTAACATACAGACCATGCACACTAACATACAGACCATGCACACTAACATACAGACTATGCAGCAGGGCACACACTAAACACACTCTCTCACCCTCAAAAACGACAAATGCAAATCAAGCAGCATGTAAATATGTCTGATTCAAAGTAGGTCATGTGCCAAAACATCACACACACACCCACACACACACACACACACACACACACACACCTTTCCCAGTAAGACCACCTTCATGGTCAGAGCAGCTGAGGTCACATGACCACTGTTTCAAAGTGTCCTCTGTTGATTTAACATGAGGTGAGCACAGAGCAGGAGTCCCTCACTGTTCACGAGCAGCTGAAATGGAGCTGGAGCTGATCCCAGCTGTCATTGGGCGAAAGGCGGGGCCTCACTCACAGAGGGACCAGACTGTCAGAAACACTGAGGGCTCCTCCGTACCTTTTTATTCACATGAAGCATTTCTGCACAGTATTTTGCACAGCACACTCAATAACGTTTTCCCGCCAAAACAAACCAACTGACCGCTCACTCAGTCACTGCCGGGTCACTTCTGGAAGTTCGGCAGGATTCTGCTGTTTGTAAAGCGCTAAAAATCACCTGTCTTTGGTTCTTTTGTAATTTTCTCTGAAAACATTTTAAAATGTGTTTTTTTTTTTTTCATCTCAAACTTTGTCTCACATGTTGAACTCTTTTGCACTTCCCAGCCACCGTACTTTATTCTTGCACAAAGTAAACTCTCTTCTCCAACACTGAATGACAAACTCTCCCTGACGCCTCATTGGTCGGTACAGTCACAGCGACACTCCCCTGCTTCTCCCATTGGCTGTCTGTCATCACCAACCCACCACACCAGGCCACGCCCCCATTAATTTACCATTGCTGGTCACCTAGCAACAAGTCAATCTTTACAACGTCTGATGAATGTGATTGATGATTACCTTCTCCTGTGAAAGGTCAGCGTCCTGTCACCATGGTTACAGACGGGGCTGCAGGTGATGGGTGAGACAGACACGGAGACGGGTAATGGGTGAGATGGGGGGGTGAGATGGGGGGGGGCATAATGAATGAAACAATGAACTCTTCTATCTTATGATGGGACAGAACATAAAGGAACATGACAGACGACACGCTGCGACTGAGAGCTGGAGCTCAGGTCCCAACTGTCAGACGCTTCACAGACGTCCGCAGCACCTGAGCCGCCGCTCGCCACTCCCGTTCTCACACGACTTCCTCCAGACTCTTTAAAGACTTGATGTTTAATTGTGAATGTGCGTTCGTCCTGCTAAAGATAGAGCTGTCCCTGCAGTGGGGATTCACCACGCGGCCCGAGGAACCTTTCTCTAGTCTTAATCCCTTTGCATGCTTCTCATGTTGATCCACACAGAGAACCTGCAGCTACACGTTCAGATTTGTGTCATTAGTTACACTTCAGAGACGGCTACAGCTGTGACAAACGTTCAAAAACATTCAAATACAGCCGATAAAAAAACTCACATTTTTCTGTCCTATACGCAACATCTTTGCACAACGAGTCTGCAAACATCTGAGACCACAGGCTGTAGATATAAGTGAACGCAGCCTGAGTGTCGTCCCCTGTGTGTCCCTGCAGGGGGCGCTAGAGTCCCCCATGTGTCCCTGCAGGGGGCGCTGGAGTCCCCCTTGTGTCCCTGCAGGGGGCGCTGGAGTCCCCCTTGTGTCCCTGCAGGGGGCGCTGGAGTCCCCCTTGTGTCCCTGCAGGGGGCACTGGAGTCCCCCGTGTGTCCCTGCAGGGGGCGCTGGAGTCCCCCGTGTGATCCTGCAGGGGGCACTGGAGTCCCCCGTGTGTTCCTGCAGGGGGCGCTGGAGTCCCCCCGTGTGTTCCTGCAGGGGGCGCTGGAGTCCCCCGTGTGTTCCTGCAGGGGGCGCTGGAGTCTCAGGCTAACTTTGAGTCAAGCTAACGACAGGCTGAGAGCTGAGGCGGGTTTTAAGCCTCCTGACAAACCGTTACACGGCGCCCACCTGTCAATCAGCTCAGCTACACGCCTTATTGTGAATAACTCTGATCCTTCAACCAATCAAAACTGCTGAGTCATCAAAACATTCCCCCCCGTACAGTGTGTGTGGATGGAGACATGTCCACGTCTGCTGTAACAGGGTGCAGCTTGGTCTTAATGTGTCTTTTGTTGTCACGTCTGGTTTTATTTCGATGTTCCTGTTTCAGACTTTCTCTTTTGTTCTTGAATTGATTCACTTCATTTTGCTCTTTAAAGCGTAAAGTGTTGAATGTGAGGAGATGATATGTAACAAGCGTCGGTTTGAGAAGCTTCAGCTGCAGCTCAGTCATGTGGTGTTCTGCACGGCAGGAGATGTTAAATAGAGAGCTGATTAAAGGAGCAGTAAGCGGTAACATGATGACTGTGAACGAGCTGCATGTGCTAACACAGTAGCTCCCTAAAAACAGCAGACAAATGGGAGCACAGCTGCACGCAGCAGGAGGAGGAAACATTCGACATGGCACAGAGGGAGAGAATAATCCTGACATCTGCACACACCCGTCTACTCATCACCATCCCAGCCTCTCACCTCCTCTGGTTCATCTCTGCGTCTCCTCCGTTGTTCTTCCCCGGACCCCAGCTGTGGCGGCGAAGAGGGGAGATGGAGCGGATGCTGTTCCTCAGGAGGCAGGAGCGGCGTGGCACCTCCGTCACTCGGTCTTTGGCCTCTTCTTCAGCTTCTCCCGCTCCTCCAGCTCCACCGCTGCCGTCCAGTCCTGCAGTGACGGTGATCCCGGTCCGGACGCCCTCCTCTGGGCTCCAGCTGCATTCCAGGCCCTGGCTGCCCTCTGGACTGGAGCTGGACGGACCCACGCTGGCGGTGTCGTCTGTGGAGGAACAGGAGACGGAGACCTCGCTGGTGCTGTCTCCTCCTGTCACTGCATCGTCACTCTGCACACAGACAGGAAATAGAATTAAAACCCTCTCTCGCAGGCGTCACGGCTCAAAGGGAAGGGTCCGAGTTAATCAGAGCTCGCTGCATTCAGGGGAAGATGGAGGACAGAAAAGATGATTCATTCATTCTGGACTCACACTCAGGCCGCTTCAAGAGGTCCTTGTTGTTTCAGGTTCTTGTCACAGGTAAGTACACGAGTCGGCTCGACCACACGAAGCTCCGATAGCAATCTTAGCAATATTTTATGACGCAACACAAACGCGTTTCTCTGTCTGCAGAGATAAAAGGGGCGGAGCAATACAGCACCTCCTGCTGTGAATATGCTAAAATGTAAAAACTCACTAGAAGCATCCCAGTGTCTGTCTGTCTGTCTGTCTGTCTGTCTGTCTGTCTGTCTGTCTGTCTGTCTGTCTGTCTGTCTGTCTGTCTGTCTGTGTGAAGGTGTCTCACCACCTCCATCCATGGGCATTCACTCCCTCATGCCATGAATAAAGAGTGTCAGGAAGGAGACATGATGAGGACGAGCAGCTTTACAGCAAACACGCTGTGTCCAACGTACCACACGTCTTTATGGAGTGTACACTCACACCGCTTTCACACATGCACCGCTCAGCAGGAGGGGGCGGGGCCTCCCGAGTGTCTTTCTATCTATGCACACACACACACACACACACACACACACACACACACACACACACACACACACACACACACACACACACACACACACACACACACACACACACACACACACACACACACACACACACACACACACACACACACACACACACACACACACACACACACACACACACACACACAGGTATGGAGCTCATTTGGAGGTGTGAGCTTTAACTGGGTGTATTGTGCTGCCAGCTGCACTGTGAGCCCAGCACAGAGCCGCTTCTGTTGGAGAGCTCCGAATGAAAGCTCCGCTTCATGCCGCCGCCGCCGCCGCGTCCTCTGGGAGAGAGTGTGGGTTTGTTTATGTGAGTATTTAACGTGTATACAGACACAGAGAGAGAGAGAGAGTGCAGGTCATGTTTGGGAGTCGCTCGACCCAAGCTTTGGAAGTGGAGGAAGGAGGCAGCTCAGTGTGTGAAGACGGTTTGATCCTCTGTGGAGCTGCTGGAGGACTCGAGGCCTTCCACTGTGTCTCTGCAGCGTGGACAACATTTACAGCACTGACATTAATCCTCTCTCACTGAAGATGAATCTAGCTGTTGGGCTCTTCTGGGGGCCCGTCCCCGTCTGTCCACCGTGTCCTCTCGTTCAGCATCACTCTCTGATATGATCTGACTACAACAAACAGCACATTGGTTCACATTGCAGGAGCATGCTTGGAGTTCTCTGCAGAGACGAAGAGGAGCGAGCAGTGTGCTGGAAGCGAAGGGCGCCCGGCTTCAAACAGACTTTAAACATCAGCCAAGCGACAGCAGGGACCGCAGCTCGCACTTCCCCAGCAGCAGAGCAAAAAAGATGCTTAGTACACGTTTGGCATCTCAGCCTCGGGGTGCTGAGGAATAAAAAGGCGAGCGTGCTTCATATATACTGTATAATCCCTATAGGAGCAGCTGCAGGGCCAAACACAAACATGAGTGAGCGGGAAGCTTGGACGCCAGCCGGCACACGATTCTCTGGAAGCTGTTGTGCCCTGACTTTCCTGCTAAATCAAAGTAAATACATTGTCCATTAATTTCACATTTCTTCCATTGATCTTTTGGAACAAGTTGTTTTTACACTCGCAGGGAAACATCAAAAGCTCAAAGTTCTTCTGCGTGTTTCTGTTTCTGGAGGCTGCACTTTGTCTCCAGCCTGTCCACACAGAGGACGAGGAGAGAGTCTCACCTTTCTGAAGACACCGTCATATCCCGTCTCAGCGTTCAGCAAACTCTCCACGTCGCTGCCCGAGTCCCTGTGAGCTGTGGACGGACAAGTCGCCGCACTGCTGGTTCTGCTGGTTCTGCTGGGAGAACTGGGAGACTCTGAAGACTGTGAGGGTCCTGAAAGACACAAACGCAGCAATGTGTTAACACTGATGTATAAAAATGGACGTACCAGAGGAGGCCCAGGCTTCATGCTTTCTTCAGTGATGCAGACAGGTCAGGACAACACGCCCCCTGCTGAGCCCACTGCGTGGCCCTTACTGGACCCGGCTGACAGAGAGGGAACGTGGCTCCAATCAAACAACAGACATGATGGCTGGTTTCATCTAACGGGAGCGTTTGTTTTGATTTGTCATGAGGCGTCTCTGTGTTTCGGAGCGTAGATTTGGAAGTGAAGCAGCTTCACTTTGACTTCTCAGAGGATGTGATGAGGCAGCGTGGGCGGAGCTTCCCCGACCTTCAGCCAAGTGATCGGTCACCACAACCCTCCGACGCCCCTGACGCCCAGCCTCCATCATCCTCCTCTGTGCACGGCCTGCTCCAGGCTCCAGGCCAGGAGAGATCCTTCCTGCATGTTATCAGATCAGAGCACGCTGCAGAAGGAGCCTTTTCTAACACATGCTGCATGTGAGCGTGGAAAGACAGAAGGATGAGCCTGCAGGGGGCGCCATCATCAACACCAACCCACACTTCCTCCCAGGAGATTTCATCGACTCCTGTGGGGAAGTGTTCCTCAAAGGAAGCATTCAGTGTTGAAAACAGACAAACGCCATGTTTCCAGAATAAAAGCTTCCCGCCCCCTCCTCTCCAACATAAGCCTGTCTGTGAGAGATCAGGGACTTCTGGGAATCTGAGAAGGTGTGAAAAGGCCCGAGGATCAATGGCCGCCTGTCTTTACTAAAACAAGTGGTTGTTTGTGTGTGTTAAAGGTGTGAGGGCAGAGCTGGAGTCCCATTCTCACTCTGCTTTAAGTGTTTGTCATCTTCTGCAAAAACTGGGTTTGAACACGGAGCAGCATCGCATCTGTCATCCCGAGAACCACGAGGACAAAGACCCAGTCAGCAGCTTCCTCCTTCAAAATAAAACTCAGTCTCCTCCTAAAGTCAAGCTGCTCTATTGTCCCCTTCAAAATAAAACTCAGTCTTTTCCTAATGTCAAGCTGCTCCATCGTCTCCTTCAAAATAAAACTGTCTTCTCCTAAAGTCAAGTTGCTCTTTGTCCCTTCAAAATAAAACTCAGTCTTCTCCTAAAGTGAAGCTGCTCTTTGTCCCTTCAAAATAAAACTCAGTCTTCTCCTAAAGTGAAGCTGCTCTTTGTCCCTTCAAAATAAAACTCAGTCTTCTCCTAAAGTGAAGCTGCTCCTTTGTCCCTTCAAAATAAAACTCAGTCTCCTCCTAAAGTGAAGCTGCTCCATTGTCCCTTCAAAATAAAACTCAGTCTCCTCCTAAAGTGAAGCTGCTCCATTGTCCCTTCAAAATAAAACTCAGTCTCCTCCTAAAGTGAAGCTTTGTCCCTTCTGGGCCTCCGTACATGTGTGTCTGTGTCTGCAGAGACTCTGTCCTCTGACTGGATTTGACTCTTCTGATTTTTTCTGGTCGGGACGTTTGTGGGCGGAGCTGGTGTGTTTCCTCCAGCCAATGAGAGCGCAGCAGGTGAGTTTAGGAGTGGATACAGCTCAGTGATTGGAGGAGATTCAAAGCGGTGAATATGACGGACGTGGACGTAGCAGCAAAGAAGAGAAAATCTAATCAGAGTGAGGAGAAACAGCGAGAGGAGAAAGCTGCTTCTAAAAGCAGGCTGAACCTTGTGTTGTCTTTTACCTGTGGACGTGGAGCTGCTCTACTCCCCCCCCCCCCCATTTCAATAACCACTAACCCAGCCTGACGTTTTCACCAGAACAACATTTCTTCTGCTTGTCTGCATGTAGGGACATGTTGAGGACTCAG
>NC_136693.1:30645702-30650702 GCF_947650265.1 Symphodus melops
CACACTCTGTAGAACACACTCTGTAGAACACACTCTGTAGAACAACACACTCTGTAGAACACACTCTGTAGAACACACTCTGTACAACAACACACTCTGTAGAACACTCTGTAGAACACACTCTGTAGAACACTCTGTAGAACACACTCTGTAGAACAACACACTCTGTAGAACACACTCTGTACAACAACACACTCTGTAGAACACTCTGTAGAACACACTCTGTAGAACACTCTGTAGAACACACTCTGTAGAACACTCTGTAGAACAACACACTCTGTAGAACACACTCTGTAGAACACCCTCTGCAGAACACACTCTGTAGAACACACTCTATACAGCACTCTGTAGAACACACTCTATACAGCACTCTGTAGAACACACTCTGCAGAACACACTCTATACAGCACTCTGTAGAACACACTCTGTAGAACACACTCTGTAGAACACTCTGTAGAACACTCTGTAGAACACACTCTGTACAACACACTCTGTACAACAACACACTCTGCAGAACACTCTGTAGAACATTCTGTAGAACAACACACTCTGTAGAACACACTCTGTAGAACACACTCTGTAGAACAACACACTCTGTAGAACACACTCTGTAGAACACACTCTGTAGAACAACACACTCTGTAGAACACTCTGTAGAACACACTCTGTAGAACACTCTGTAGAACACACTCTGTAGAACACTCTGTAGAACACACTCTGTAGAACAACACACTCTGTAGAACAACACACTCTGTAGAACACACTCTGTACAACAACACACTCTGTAGAACACTCTGTAGAACACACTCTGTAGAACACTCTGTAGAACACACTCTGTAGAACACTCTGTAGAACAACACACTCTGTAGAACACACTCTGTACAACAACACACTCTGTAGAACACACTCTGTACAACAACACACTCTGTAGAACACACTATGTACAACAACACACTCTGTAGAACAACACACTCTGTAGAACACACTCTGTAGAACAACACACTCTGTACAACAACACACTCTGTAGAACACACTCTGTAGAACACACTCTGTAGAACACACTCTGTAGAACAACACACTCTGTAGAACAACACACTCTGTAGAACAACACACTCTGTAGAACACACTCTGTAGAACACACTCTGTACAACAACACACTCTGTACAACAACACACTCTGTAGAACACACTCTGTAGAACACACTCTGTAGAACACCCTCTGCAGAACACACTCTGTAGAACACACTCTATACAGCACTCTGTAGAACACACTCTGTAGAACACACTCTATACAGCACTCTGTAGAACACACTCTATACAGCACTCTGTAGAACACACTCTATACAGCACTCTGTAGAACACACTCTGTAGAACACACTCTATACAGCACTCTGTAGAACACACTCTATACAGCACTCTGTAGAACA
The DNA here is from genome assembly GCF_947650265.1 of Symphodus melops. Taxonomy (NCBI): domain Eukaryota; kingdom Metazoa; phylum Chordata; class Actinopteri; order Labriformes; family Labridae; genus Symphodus; species Symphodus melops. Next base: position 30,647,129 of record NC_136693.1, read on the forward strand.
CACTCTGTAGAACACACTCTGTAGAACACACTCTGTACAACAACACACTCTGTACAACAACACACTCTGTAGAACACACTCTGTAGAACACACTCTGTAGAACACTCTGTAGAACACACTCTGTACAACACACTCTGTACAACAACACACTCTGCAGAACACTCTGTAGAACACACTCTGTAGAACAAACTCTGTAGAACACACTGTAGAACACACTCTGGACACACTCTGTAGAACACACTCTGTAGAACACACTCTGTAGAACACACTCTGTACAACAACACACTCTGTAGAACACACTCTGTACAACAACACACTCTGCAGAACACACTCTGCAGAACACACTCTGAACACACTCTGTAGAACACACTCTGAACACACTCTATACAACACTCTGTAGAACACTCTGTAGAACACTCTGCAGAACACACTCAGTAGAACACACTCTGTAGAACACACTCTGTAGAACACTGTACAACACTCTGTACAACACATTCTCTAGAACACTCTGTACAACACACTCTATACAGCACTCTGTTGAACACACTCTGAACACACTCTGAACACTCTGTAGAACTCACTCTATACAGCACTCTGTAGAACTCACTCTATACAGCACTCTGTAGAACTCACTCTATACAGCACTCTGTAGAACTCACTCTATACAGCACTCTGTAGAACACTCACTATACAGCACTCTGTAGAACACACTCTGCAGAACACACTCTGTAGAACACACTCTGTACAACACTCTGTAGAACACTCTCTGTAGAACACACTCTGTACAACAACACACTCTGCAGAACAAACTCTGTACAACAACACACTCTGTACAACAACACACTCTGTAGAACACACTCTGTAGAACACACTCTGTAGAACACCCTCTGCAGAACACACTCTGTAGAACACACTCTATACAGCACTCTGTAGAACACACTCTATACAGCACTCTGTAGAACACACTCTGCAGAACACACTCTATACAGCACTCTGTAGAACACACTCTGTAGAACACACTCTGTAGAACACACTCTGTAGAACACTCTGTAGAACACTCTGTAGAACACACTCTGTACAACACACTCTGTACAACAACACACTCTGCAGAACACTCTGTAGAACATTCTGTAGAACAACACACTCTGTAGAACACACTCTGTAGAACACACTCTGTAGAACAACACACTCTGTAGAACACACTCTGTAGAACACACTCTGTACAACAACACACTCTGTAGAACACTCTGTAGAACACACTCTGTAGAACACTCTGTAGAACACACTCTGTAGAACAACACACTCTGTAGAACAACACACTCTGTAGAACACACTCTGTACAACAACACACTCTGTAGAACACTCTGTAGAACACACTCTGTAGAACACTCTGTAGAACACACTCTGTAGAACACTCTGTAGAACAACACACTCTGTAGAACACACTCTGTACAACAACACACTCTGTAGAACACACTCTGTACAACAACACACTCTGTACAACAACACACTCTGTACAACAACACACTCTGTACAACAACACACTCTGTAGAACACACTCTGTAGAACACACTCTGTAGAACACACTCTGTAGAACAACACACTCTGTAGAACAACACACTCTGTAGAACACACTCTGTAGAACACACTCTGTACAACAACACACTCTGTACAACAACACACTCTGTAGAACACACTCTGTAGAACACACTCTGTAGAACACCCTCTGCAGAACACACTCTGTAGAACACACTCTATACAGCACTCTGTAGAACACACTCTGTAGAACACACTCTATACAGCACTCTGTAGAACACACTCTATACAGCACTCTGTAGAACACACTCTATACAGCACTCTGTAGAACACACTCTGTAGAACACACTCTGTACAACAACACACTCTGTACAACAACACACTCTGTAGAACACACTCTGTAGAACACTCTGTAGAACACTCTGTAGAACACACTCTGTACAACACACTCTGTACAACAACACACTCTGCAGAACACTCTGTAGAACACACTCTGTAGAACAAACTCTGTAGAACACACTGTAGAACACACTCTGGACACACTCTGTAGAACACACTCTGTAGAACACACTCTGTAGAACACACTCTGTACAACAACACACTCTGTAGAACACACTCTGTACAACAACACACTCTGCAGAACACACTCTATACAGCACTCTGTAGAACACACTCTATACAGCACTCTGTAGAACACACTCTATACAGCACTCTGTAGAACACACTCTATACAGCACTCTGTAGAACACACTCTGTAGAACACACTCTGTACAACAACACACTCTGTACAACAACACACTCTGTAGAACACACTCTGTAGAACACTCTGTAGAACACTCTGTAGAACACACTCTGTACAACACACTCTGTACAACAACACACTCTGCAGAACACTCTGTAGAACACACTCTGTAGAACAAACTCTGTAGAACACACTGTAGAACACACTCTGGACACACTCTGTAGAACACACTCTGTAGAACACACTCTGTAGAACACACTCTGTACAACAACACACTCTGTAGAACACACTCTGTACAACAACACACTCTGCAGAACACACTCTGCAGAACACACTCTGAACACACTCTGTAGAACACACTCTGAACACACTCTATACAACACTCTGTAGAACACTCTGTAGAACACTCTGCAGAACACACTCAGTAGAACACACTCTGTAGAACACACTCTGTAGAACACTGTACAACACTCTGTACAACACATTCTCTAGAACACTCTGTACAACACACTCTATACAGCACTCTGTTGAACACACTCTGAACACACTCTGAACACTCTGTAGAACTCACTCTATACAGCACTCTGTAGAACTCACTCTATACAGCACTCTGTAGAACTCACTCTATACAGCACTCTGTAGAACTCACTCTATACAGCACTCTGTAGAACTCACTCTATACAGCACTCTGTAGAACTCACTCTATACAGCACTCTGTAGAACTCACTCTACACAGCACTCTGTAGAACTCACTCTATACAGCACTCTGTAGAACACTCACTATACAGCACTCTGTAGAACACACTCTGCAGAACACACTCTGTAGAACACACTCTGTACAACACTCTGTAGAACACTCTCTGTAGAACACACTCTGTACAACAACACACTCTGCAGAACAAACTCTGTAGAACACACTCTGTACAACACTCTGTAGAACACTCTGTAGAACACACTCTGTACAACACTCTGTAGAACACTCACTATACAGCACTCTGTAGAACACACTCTGTACAACAACACACTCTGCAGAACACACTCTGCAGAACACACTCTGTAGAACACACTCTGAACACACTCTGAACACACTCTGTACAACACTCTGTACAACACTCACTATACAGCACTCTGTAGAACACACTCTGTACAACAACACACTCTGCAGTACACACTCTGTAGAACACACTCTGAACACACTCTGTACAACACTCTGTAGAACACTCTCTGTAGAACACACTCTGTACAACACAACACACTCTGTAGAACACTCTGTAGAACACACTCTTGTAGAACACT
>NC_136693.1:30655702-30700702 GCF_947650265.1 Symphodus melops
CCTAGCTGTGGGAGGGTCACCCACCTGGGGGAGGGGCTACTGCCCTTTGTGATGTCATGAAGGGAAAGCACACATTTTCTGAAAAGTGGAGCAGGCAGAAGACGGAGAGGATGGACTTTTCTCCCCATTTAAACACTCATCTAATGTTACAACTGCACCAGCAGTCACCAGCAGAGGGCGCTACAGTGATCGCGTGCATCACCGCTCCGCAGAGAGTCGAGCGGTGATGCACGCACGCAGCCCTGTGACCATTTTCTCCTCATCATAAATCTGAATAAAAGTAAGTTCAATCCCAAAGAGGAAGAAAAGTCTTCAAATCCGGAGCATCAAAAACGTGGTTAAAAACAGCAAACATGACCCGACTGCAAAGACACTGACTCAAACCTGAAGCATTTCCTTTCTGCGGACTGATGAGTATTAATGACAATCCAAAGTCTTTAACCGCTGACCTTCAGTGCGTCATGGCGATCGACTCCCCGTCTGGCGCTTTGTGCCTTCCACAGTGAGACTGGGAGGAACCTCTCCGTGAAGTGGATCGCTCTGGTTTATGTAACACCTCTCTTTAGCCTATTGTCACTTTCTAAACTTGTTCCTGAGGTCAGCTCCTCTTCTCAGCCCACGATGAAATAGCAAGGATAACTCTGTGTGTGTGTGTGTGTGTGTGTGTGTGTGTGAGAGAGAGAGAGAGAGAGAGAGAGTACAAAGAAGGAAGGAGCGAGCGAGCAAGGGAGGGAGGGAGAGATATGATGGTGTGGGAAAAAGGCTGCTCTGGGCTAACGGCTTCCTCTGGCCTCAGATGGAAACAGGCGTTCGGCCAAATGACTTCATTCCAACCAGCGTTTCACATCCCAGCATCTCTCCGGGCCCGGAGTCACACAACACATCATCAGTCCTCTCTCTAAGTACAGTGACTGTGAATAAAGGCTTTATAGTGACACACACACACTCAGTGCTACAAGTTCACATTATTCAGCCTTTTATGAATCTTGTCTGTGGACAGAGAGCAGCGTCCGCTCTGAATATCATCCAGCCTCTAAATAAAACACTTTAGTGTTCACACATCTGCTGAACTGCAACACTCGGACTTCACCCGGAGTTTCTCCTGCCAGAACCCGGGAATTTATCCTGTCTGCACGCCACCTCTACCATCTCTACAGACTGTCTGCACGCCACCTCTACCATCTCTACAGACTGTCTGCACGCCACCTCTACAGACTGTCTGCACGCCACCTCTACCATCTCTACAGACTGTCTGCACGCCACCTCTACAGACTGTCTGCACGCCACCTCTACAGACTGTCTGCACGCCACCTCTACCGTCTCTACAGACTGTCTGCACGCCACCTCTACCATCTCTACAGACTGTCTGCACGCCACCTCTACAGACTGTCTGCACGCCACCTCTACAGACTGTCTGCACGCCACCTCTACCGTCTCTACAGACTGTCTGCACGCCACCTCTACAGACTGTCTGCACGCCACCTCTACAGACTGTCTGCACGCCACCTCTACCATCTCTACAGACTGTCTGCACGCCACCTCTACAGACTGTCTGCACGCCACCTCTACAGACTGTCTGCACGCCACCTCTACAGACTGTCTGCACGCCACCTCTACCGTCTCTACAGACTGTCTGCACGCCACCTCTACCATCTCTACAGACTGTCTGCACGCCACCTCTACCATCTCTACAGACTGTCTGCACGCCACCTCTACCATCTCTACAGACTGTCTGCACGCCACCTCTACAGACTGTCTGCACGCCACCTCTACCACCTCTACAGACTGTCTGCACGCCACCTCTACAGACTGTCTGCACGCCACCTCTACCACCTCTACAGACTGTCTGCACGCCACCTCTACAGACTGTCTGCACGCCACCTCTACCACCTCTACAGACTGTCTGCACGCCACCTCTACAGACTGTCTGCACGCCACCTCTACCACCTGCGTGCTCTAACCAACCTGTTTCCTGGTGGTCAGTTGGTGTCAGCGCTTTGATAGCGTTGAGTTCTCCAGCTCTGTTTTGACTGAATGTGATGTGATTGGTGTCAGAGGAGATTTTTGGGGCTGATACAGATTCCCAAATTAGGAAGAGAAAGAAACATGATGCCAACATATCGAGCTCGTCTATCGATGAACACATTAATTAAGTTGATCGAACACTTTATAACGAAGACAAGATGGTCACTGGGCTGGGAAGTCACTGAGCGTGTTCCTGTCACATTTTCTTCTCTTCGGTATCGGCCCCAAAAACTGCCGATCGGTCGGGTGCTAGTGTGATCCATACAGCGCCCCCTGCAGGAGAAGCTGATATCTGACTGCTGAATACATGGAGTTATATTGGAGAGGAAATCAGCAGACAGTGATCGTCACTGAACATGCTGATATATGAGCAGATCCAGTGATCGTAAGACGCAAGATTTTTGACGTAAGATTTCTTCCAATAACTTCTAAAAATTAAAAAATGCGTGGAGAAAAAAAACTGAAAAATGTAGAATTGCGTATTTCAGCCATTACTTTGAAAATCCATTGAAACATTTGCTGGTGTTTGGGCTGCGTGGTGTTTCTGAGGGTGTTGGGAGAGGCCTCATGGTGTGCAGGCTCAGATGGAAACCCCTTCTCTAATGACCCACCACACTGATAAAGACTTGAAAATGTCCCTCCTTGCTTCCTTTCCTTCTTTCATGGAATTTGTGCTGAATTGTTTCAGCTCTTCCGTCTGATTATCTCCGACTGTCTTCACCGTCCTGCCTCTTTACCTTCTGTCCCGATGATCCAACACGCTCATGAACTGAACTTTAAGCAGCGCGTCTCTGACTTTAAGACGGAGAGAAACTTCTGGTCAAACAACTAAAGCTGCTGTCGTCAAGAAGAAGGAGGCGAGGTGTGACGAGTGGAAAAGGCCTGAAGCGCTCTGCTCCGTCTGTCATAGACGGTGAGTTCGTGCAGATCGTCGGTGAAGAGACACGAGCTCCAGATGTGACCATTATTTAAAGACATTTTTATTTGCCGTCTTTTTCTATTTCAGGTTTATATTTTGGGAGATAAGTACGGACGTTTCTGGACGGAGAATCCCAGACAGACCTTAAACCGCCCGAGCCTCTTTAACTTTCATACACAGTTATTCCACTGAGAGGGATCGAGGGCAGCGTGCATCCACAAACCGCGCTCCACCCCGAAATAATCAGCACTGTGTGCGTGGAGGGGCCACTATCAACAAGCATGCAATCATCTCCCAGGGTGCAACACAGCAAATCACAACACCCGCGGGCAGACAAGCACAGCTTCGCCAAAACATGCCCCAACACCGAGTGTGAGCAGGCCTTCCCTTTTTTAAATCACAACTCTCCACTTCATCAACTCACTTTGACCTCCTTTTAGGATTTCACTTTATTTCACTTTTATTGTGTTAGCCGTTTAAAGTCTTCTTGTCCACACCGAGCTACTGAAGTTTGAAAAGTGTTTCCCTACCTTTATCAGAACCACGTCCACAGCTCTCTCTCCTTTGGCACAGAGGCTGTACCTCCGCTTGTGTCGCTCGTACATTTTCTCCTCAAATATCCCCGAGCAGACGCGGCGAACAGAAGGTTAAAATCCAGCAGAAAGTCGGTGGAGGAGAAGCTGAAGCTGCCTGCTAAGCTTCACATCTGGCCACAGAAGCAGCATTCAACCAGACTCACGCTTAACTCCCTCCCCCTCTTCTTCCCTCCCTCCTCTTTATTTTCCTCTGTCACCTCTAAACTTCTCTCCTGACTCATACTGTCGCTCTCTCTCCCTCCCTCCCTCTCTCTCTCTCTCTCTCTCTCTCTCGCTCGCTCGCTCAGTGAGGCTGTGAATATCTCTCATTGTGTGAATCAAGCAGTCAGTACTTTGTTAGCGTGTGAATCATGGTGGCAGGGCATCATTACTTTACTAGTTAAACTGATTCAATCATCACACTTCCTGCTGTTGAGATCCGACCCCCCCTGCTGGCAGAGCGTGTGTAAGACCACCTGTGTGGCGCTTCCCTTCAGGGAGTGATTGCACTTTTCTCGGATGATGGATTTGGCCTGTGGCTGTGTTGAAAAACCTTCACACTGATGTTATGGCAGTAAATAAAACGGCCTCACTCCGGTTTTTTTATAAATCTAAAAAGGGCAGATACAGATTGTCCAGCTCTTCTCCAGAGACCATCCTTCACATTTTCTCCATCTGTGATTTATCTCGCCCATTCCTGGGTGATGCTGCCAGATACAGAGACATCATGCCTGTTCGCTTTTTACCTTTATCTGCCTCATGTCACCAGACACACCTCAGACATGCACAGCTGATGTTCTGCAATCAAACTGACGAAGCAACAGATCCTTTCAATTAAATTACATTAAAGGACAAAGTCCCCCGTGTGTCCCTGCAGGGGGTGCTGGAGTCCCCCGCGTGTCCCTGCAGGGGGTGCTGGAGTCCCCCGCGTGTTCCTGCAGGGGGCGCTGGAGTCCCCTGTGTGTCCCTGCAGGGGGCGCTGGAGTCCCCCGCGTGTCCCTGCAGGGGGCGCTGGAGTCCCCCGTGTGTCCCTGCAGGGGGCGCTGGAGTCCCATGGATGGCGGTCTCCGTGCTGGGAATGCTGTCTCAGGCTAACTCTGAGTCAAGCTAACGACAGGCTGAGAGCTGGAGTCACACTCACCAGCTGGCTCGACTCTGCTACATTAATGTTCACACATGCAGGTCAAAGTGTAAACTTGGGGACAATCACGGGAGTGCTGTGCTAAGGTAAGTGTGGTAGCAGCTATTAGCCGTCACAGGCTGGTGTTTTGGCCGTGTGGCTGCAGGTTTGCAGCTTCTTTCTGGAGGAAGGGCTCCATCACTCCCGTCTGCTCAACACGTCAACAAAACTTCTGTCCCTGCCACCTCAACAATCAAAGGACACTCATGAGGTTAGAAAGGTCATCTTCAGCACGGTACAGCTGCTCATGCACGTGCACAAGCATGGGACGCCATCGGTCCTCAGCGAGTGGAGAGCGCCCTCAGACACCTGCAGGTGTTTGAGTGCTCTTTAACTGCAGCCTCTTTATCACATGCCTCTGTGCATCACTAACACGCCTGTGCATGATGACAACCAGAGGGCAAAGTCTCTGTCTGACTCTGACATGACCCTGATGAAAGCGTCTAATGTGTTCATCAAGTTAAACATGTAGCTTAGCAGCTCTTTGACCTTGGCTAACACTCCACGGCTGTAAACAGGTGAGAGTCTAAGCAGTGCAAGAGGAGAAAACAAAGACGGACTGGTGTGGAGCTCAGGGCGCTGTGACCGATCATATCAGTAAAGAAGAAATACTTTGAGCTTGTGCAGAGAGAGGAAGTGTTTCCCTGAGGTTCAGAACATATAGCAGAGCAGTCAAGCCTGCACACTGCATTAAATAATAACTGTGATTTATAGGCTACATTACAGTGTATATTATACTGTTAGGGTGGCCTTTCTGGCCCCTGGCTGTAAAGTTCAATGATGCAATGTGCTGTTTACTTTGGAAAAATGCAATATCACAGGTGAAATCTCCAGAGCTGCTGCTACATTCACAGCCGTGTTACAGAGCGGAGGTGTGAAGGTAGACACGCCGCTGCAGGACGACACCTTCACTCGTCTGTTTGGATCCTCGATCAGGAGCTGTTCAAATCTTCACTTCTACAATACAAGTTGTTTTTAAAGGACCAATCAGAGAGCTGCTCTCTTCCTGTGTGATCATGAAGGAAACCTGCTGTGTTGAAGCTTCTCTGACAACAATGCAGCAGCCAGTATGTCCTCCTTCTAACTTTAGATTCTGCTCCTGAATGCTCTGGATCTGATTGGACCAGAGAAGGTAGGCGGGGCTTTGAAGGCCGTTTTGGACGCCCCTGGGTTTGCCAGATATGAGAGCAGTTATCAGGTGAACAGGTGTTGCAGCGATGGAAGCGGGCAGTGGAACTGCTTCAGATAGAAGTGATTGTACCCGAGCTAAAAAGCCTCTGCATGTTTCTAATAAGCTCCAGCAGCAGAAAGCTGCTCAAACTAGGATCAATGTTGGAGATGAAACATGGAGAGAGGTTAGAACGCAGAAAGCTTTACAGACCCATGCAGAGCTGGCTAAACACTGAAGCTACAGTGTCCACCACACGCAGAGCTGGCTAAACACTGAAGCTACAGTGTCTCTACATGCAGAGCTGGCTAAACACTGAAGCTACAGTGTCCACCACATGCAGAGCTGGCTAAACACTGAAGGTACAGTGTCCACCACATGCAGAGCTGGCTAAACACTGAAGCTACAGTGTCCACCACATGCAGAGCTGGCTAAACACTGAAGCTACAGTGTCTCTACATGCAGAGCTGGCTAAACACTGAAGCTACAGTGTCCACCACATGCAGAGCTGGCTAAACACTGAAGCTACAGTGTCTCTACATGCAGAGCTGGCTAAACACTGAAGCTACAGTGTCCACCACATGCTGACCTGTGTGAGAGGAGGGGGGAGACAGCTCTCTGTGATGATTAGAGTTTAGACTGCAGTACTCATTTTAAACAGTAGGGGGCAGAGTTACAGACTGCTCCTTTAAGAGAGGGCACACAGCAGCTGAAGATATAAAAAGCTAAATAAACATTTGGGTCACAGACTACAAGTCCCTGGCTTCTTAAATGATAAATATGCACAAGATGTCACACACGCTGATTCAAGCAGCATTAAATTATCTGCTGCCTGAACAGCTTACATCGTGTCGGAGCAGCAACATGCTCCATGTTTCTTTAATTACTTTGTTGTAAGCTAACATCTCATTTCATGCAGCTATTTGTCCTTTGGTTTAGATGGTGTGACTCAGCTGATGCCTCCTCATCGTCATAGATGATGAAGAAAAGTTACTGTAGCTGTAAAGCTCACACTGTTTGAATGCTTCTTCTGCTGGTCATGAAGCTTCTAACAGGATCAGATGGCAGGGCATCAAATCTCCCCTTCATGTCAAGAGGAACAGCGCCCTCTGCTGGCGACCCCGCTGAGCTGCATGCGGTGTGTATTCCCTCCTGCAGGCTAACATCTGGCATTGAGAACAAGCCACTGAGCTAAACCACAGCCCAGGAATAAGCAGAGGCTGGAGCTGCTGAGGAATCTGTTAGTCAGCAGAGTCCACGTGCTGCGAGCCGAGACAGAACATGAGCTGAACAACACGAGGGGGGTCATGAAGCGTGTTCAGAGGGAGCACGCCACGATGTCACTTCCTGCAGCTCTCACCAAATACAGAAAGAAAGCAGACACGGCTGCATGTCTGCAGATCTTTAGTTTCACATGAAGCTGCTCATCAGCAACATCTCGCTCTCCTCCTGAAGAGTCAAACTGACTCCGTGTGACCCGCCGTGCAAACAGGAAGCAGAATGACATCATTGATTATCCTGGCTGTTTACAGAAGAGTCACACGCAGCGCTGCATGCTGCAGACCTGATGTCACACCGGGACGAGCGAGGAGTGCTCGTGTGTCACGCATACACGTCTCCATCTTCTCCTCTAACATTGTTTAACGCTTCATGTTTGATGCTGCTTTACATCTCTGTGGATCTAAAGACTGAAGACCGACACGCTGAGTCCACCAGCTCCAGACTGGGTTCTTATTTACAGACCCCCCCTCCCGTCAGAAGGTTAGCCTCGGTAGCGTCATGGCGCTCCTGCTGCCTGGATCTCTCTAAATGAATCAGACGTTTCTCAAACACACGTCTGGGCCTCATCATGCAGGACAAAGCACCATAAAAGCACCATAAGCTGGATGTTTCTGCAGAGACTGCAGCGGGTTGACAAAGGTCACGGAGGGCGTTCCCCGTGTTGGGCAAACAATGACTCATGTATGACTGCTGTTAATCAAACACGTCTACGACTGAACACGACGACATCTCACACTTTGATCTTACCGTGGACGGCTCGCTTTCCTCGGCTGGAAGGCTTTCATCCTCGGCTGCCGTTTGTTCACACACGACGACGACGTCTGAGGAAAAATCACAAAGACAGGAGACGGTGAGTCCGACCTTCAGACACAAGTCTGTGGTCGTGCAGAAACACGCCCAGGAGTTCCTCCGTGTGACCATGTGTTAAAGGACATGATGACATCACCATGTGAATGTGTGATTATCAGAGGACTGGATCTCCTGTTTGGATCCATGAGAGAGAGCTCTGATTTTAGCTAAAGACGTGTGCAGAAGTCTCAGATTATTGTCTGATCGTGACTCATCATGCCGCTCGGCTGGAGCGGCTCTGATTGGTCCTGGTTTTATTTGTCGGCATGCTAACGTTCCCGATCGCACCATTACTGCGGCGAGGTCCCAAACAGGTCAAACATTCCCCGTGGTCGCTCCATGTCTGATCAGGACAGAAACATTACATGCAACCAAGCGGAACAGAAAACACGGCTTGAGACCATGTGATTGGACGACTGTCCCTGTGTGGTTATCATTGGTCCGCTATCCCGTCGACCTTGATAAGAAGTCAACAAGCAAGAAAACATAAACGCCATCACTCAAGGTCAGGAAGCAACGCCTCTGCTGTGCTGCGGCCCGGCGTGGTCATGGCCCGGCGTGGTCACGGCCCGGCGTGGTCACAGCCCGGCGTGGTCACGGCCCGCACGGCGTGGGCACGGCCCGGCGTGTCAGTATAAACGTTAACCGTCCTGTGACTCAGCGAGCTTCTCTGAGGAGATTTAATGACTCACGTTTTTAGTTAGACTGCGTCTTCCTGTCTTTAAAACAATAACTCGCCTGAATCAAGACGGCGTCTCAGTCAACACGGACTTCTTCCTTTAATCAGAGAACGCTCTTGTTGTGTTTGATATTTACTGTCGCTCATTAATGCTGCACACAAATCCTCATCAGGACGAAGCTGAAGAAAGAAGTCAGCTATAAATCACAGCAGGTGTATCCTCTGTTAGCACGAGCACGCTGCGCTCTGTAGCATTTAGCATTGTGGAGTTGTTGTCATTAATCACAGGAAGAAGAGCTAATGTGATTTAGCATATTTGTTCAGTAAACGAGACTTTGACAAACGTATTGCCCCGTGATGTATGTGAGCGTGAGCACCCAGAGTAAACCTGCACTGGGACTGAAATAAATCACACTTTTCCTCACCTTGACTGCTGCGGCGGAGGCTCGGCGCCGCTCCGTCCACCTCCTCATGAATCTCTGCGTTATCAGTCGGCTCGCTCTCGACGTGCGCTTCACTCTCCGCAGGAGGCGCTTCAACATCCGAGGCGGCGTGTGACATTAAGGTGAGATCAGGGGAAAGCTCTGGATCCTCCTGCTGGGGAGGCTGGAGCTCGAACGTCACGTCTCCACCTGACGTAGCTTCCTCTCCCCCTGATGGACCGCTGGCCTCTGATGTCACATCCTCGCAGCCTGCGGCCTCTGCAGGTATACTGCCCCCACTCTCCGGACCCAAATCCTCCTCTCTGGAGAGTTCCGGGTCAGACTGGTCTCCTGTCCCTTCAGGACCGGGTGCGGGCTCGGTGCAGCCCGCCTCAGACACTGAATGATCGGTGCTTTCTGAGTCGTCCATCCTGGATCCTGCCGAGTCCTCGTCCTCCGCTCCAGCACCGTCCTGAGTGGGGTGGAATATTTCTGTTGTGGAACTTGCGACGGATCGGAAACTGCCATCATCATCATCATCACTGGAGACGGGCCGTGGCCTCTCTGGGTCGAGATCACAGAGTCCTGATCTGGGACCGTCTTCAGAGGAAGGCTCAGGTGACGGATCTGTGCGCGAGGCATCAGCCGCCTCGCAGTCGGCCGTGTTGTAAGGTTCATACATCGGCAAAATGGCTCTTTCGATGATGTATTCAGACGGTTCAGCTCCGTCCTGCTCCTCACCACTCGCCGTTCCAGAACAATTCCCAGAATGCCAAGCGGTTTGTGGAGCGGAGGAGGCGTAATCCCCACCAGCTGTTTCCTGGTTTTGTTCCAGGCTGTTTGTGTCTGGTGGAGGTTCCCCCTCGTGGAGGCCTTCTATCAAGAGACGTGGAACAACAGATTCAGGCTGCTCCATGACATCAGCGCTGTCTATCAGTGAGGGGCCGGGGGGGTCCCCTGGGGGTGATAGGGGCTCCGAAAACTCCTCCGCCTCTAAGAAGAGGCCGTCACAGGGATCCTTGCTGAGTTCCATCTCTTCCTCCTCCATGTTTTCTCCTTCATCACAGAAATCCTTCTTTTCTGAATCACAGCTTCCCGAGTCCTCCGAGTCGTCCCCTGACTGGGCCTGGCCCATGACTGAAGCTGTCGGGACTTGACTTGAGTTGGTCTCCTCCTCTGCTTCCTGCTCTGATCTCTCCTCTCCCTTCGTGGCCTCCTGTCCTTCCCCGATCGCAGCCTCTCCACTATCAGCTTCCTGCGCCTGTTGGCTGCAGCCTGCTGCTTGGATTCCCACAGAGAGACTCTCCCCGTCTGCCTCGCTCCACTCTCCCTCACACAATCTCAAACTCTGCGAGGAAACACCAGGCTGCTCCCTTCTCTGCCTCCTTCTGCAGTAATCTCTTTGAATGTTTGAACTGAGACACGCCCGGTCCTCTGGGGGGCCGAGGCCGGACTCCCCGGGACCGGCTCCCGACTTCTGACTGCTTAAAGACAAAGTCCAGGCTCGCTCTCCATGTCCACCGTCAACGCTGCTGCAGCTCTCCTCTGTGGATGTAGACAGCTGCTGTGGACAGGTTGTCTCTGTTTCTTCACCGTCAGGACATTCAGCCGCTGTGTGCAGAGAATCAAAGTGCAGCTCCAGCACACAGCGTCCCTGCAGAACAGAGAAAACATCAACGTTAGCTTTCCTCCAGCTCTTATCAATCGCCAGCTCGGAGATTGCATAAGGTGTTCCACGGGTTACACAAACTGAGCTTGAAGGTTAAAAAAACGAGGGCAGAGGACAGACAAACAATCCGAGCGTGTCCAGCAGCAGGTAGCGGGCGAGGGCAGGGCGGCGTGACTCACCTTGGCGTGGAGATGGCAAACCAAGTGAAGCAGCTGCTCGACGCTCCTCTGCAGGGTGGGAGGGTCGCGACCCGGGCGGCTCCTCAGCGTCAGCGTGTGAGTGCTCAGCCTGGGGAGGTGGCAAAACACCCAGGCGTCCGTGGAAACGGGCTCCTCCCCTTTGTCCGCTGTCTCTGTGTCCGCCTCAGCCCTGCCGGGAAACAAACAGATCACGCTGAAGGGTCTGTTACGTGATTGGCTCACAGGAAACAGGAGGAAGTTTAAACAGTGATGTCAGCTGCTCTGTGACAGTCCACGTGCAGTGCAGATGTGTTTAAGTCGGACCTTTAGATGTGTCCTCAGGAGACGAGTTCAGACAGATGTGTTATTAAAGATCAGTGAGGAGACGCTGGCCTGGGCTGCATGAAGGTGAAAGTGTGTGCAGTGTTTGTGTTCACTCAGCTCGTGCAGCGAGGAGGGGGGGGGGTGTTTGCGTAATGTTGGGTGGGTCGCTCTAGCTGCGAGGCCTGGCAGCTGAGGTCAGCGGCCGGTCTGCGAGTGACTTCACTTTTCAGGAGGGAGATGTAATTACCAGCACATAAAGACGTAAAGCACATATGGAAATGAGCCAGCTCCCTAAGTGCTCGTTGTCTCTCCGCTCGTGGCATCTTCAGGCGGAGTTAAGTGAAAACTATTCTGCAGCAGAAAGCCTCCTTTCCACTTCAAGCTGCGTCGCAGCTCGTTTGCCAAAACACTTTTTTTTTCCCACTCTGGTTTAATGTTTGACTATAAAACGCTGAAAGAATGTGACCTCACTTATCACTCAGGAGTTATTTGGGATAATACCTGGTCCATACATCCTCCTGTCACTGAGCGTGTGTGTGTGTGTGTGTGTGTGTGCGTGTGTGTGTGTGTGTGTGTGCGTGTGTGTGTGTGCGTGCGTGTCACTCGAGCCCTCGTCTCTCTGGATTCTCTTGAAACGACGGCGACAGACGGACAGCTTTTCTCTTCTCCTCCAACGATCCCGCCGCAGCTTTAAAAACGTCACGAGGAGCTCAAACTAAAATAAACTGCATCAAACGAGCGGCTACTTCCCCCTTCACTGGCAGCCCCGCCCCCTTCTGGTGACAACAGAGCATCTGGAATAAGTGGCGGTAATGTCCGGGTCTTTGGAGCTTATAACAACAAACGTGCAGTCTAAGGACTAGAAGCTGCATCCCACATCCAACATGGCCGCTCGGAGCATCGACACTGAGGACGCCGGTAGCGTACAGGTTAGCGTGCATGCTACATGTACAGTGGCTATAATCCTTCAAGCTGTGACGTCTTCCATAGCTCCGATGTCTGAGGTCAATGAAAGGTTCTTTCGCCCTGATGGCGGCTTGTTCATTTTGGCGAGCAGGAAGTGGCGTTTGACTGCTCTCATCAGCTACAGTCCAATGAAAACAGAGCTACATCGTCATGACAGTACGCTGCTTAGTGCTTACTCTTTTAGGAGCTGGAGGAGGCGTTCGTTTCCTCGCTGAGCTGCGATGTCCAAGGGGGTGTGGCCTTGTCTGTTAGCCAACCGCAGGGCCTCTCTGGCTCCGGATCTCTGCAGCAGGAAGTGGGTGACCCGAAAGAGCCCTCTGCGAGCTGAGAAATGCAGCAGGGTCTCCTGAGGGTCCAGGTCTGAAACAGAGAGAGAGAGGAATCCATCAGCTCAGAGAGTCGCACAAAAAGGAACGACACAAGAATGCACAAGTTCAGGCGGCCAATTTGTGGCGCAGAAGCCGACATACCATCACTTCCTGCCGCTCGGCAACGCCGCAGAGAAGGCTAATTAAACCAGAACAGGAAGCAGAGAGAGCCAGTAAACTGAAGAGCTTTAAGCAGGGAGCAGCATGACTTCAACATCTGTAAACAAACAAGCTGCCCGTGTTTTTAAAAGCTCGACAAGTCAGTCAGCATCAGACGCTTCCATGCAGAGCGACCAAGATCAGAGAGGAGGAGACAACGACAAACAGCTTTAAGTTTGACAGGAAGTGACCAGAGGGGCTGACAGGAAGTGACCACAGGTGCTGACAGGAAGTGACCAGAGGTGCTGACAGGAAGTGACCAGAGGTGCTGACAGGAAGTGACCAGAGGGGCTGACAGGAAGTGACCAGAGGGGCTGATAGGAAGTGACCAGAGGGGCTAATAGGAAGTGACCAGAGGGGCTGACAGGAAGTGAGCACAGGTGCTGACAGGAAGTGACCAGAGCAGTAACTGGGAACCAGTGGAGGGAGATGAGCAGAGTGACCTGAGCTGCTGTTTCAGGGAGCATGAAGAGTTCAAGAGCTGACTCAATATGTGGAGTCTTTAATATTTAATACTAATAAAAGCACCACAGCAAAGAGGCCTATAAAAGGACCATGTGACCATATCACAGAGTCTTAATTACAGATCCTTATTACACCGTATCAATCACTCTCTGACATCGTCACACTCTGAAAACTAAACTCTGAACATTTATTCATTAGCGAACAGCCGTGGATTATTATACACTCTGTCTTATTATTAAAACACATGCTTTGGTTTGCAGGACTTGCTCAACGTGAACGTGATTTACAGCCTGTCCAACGAGCGGACAAAAGATAAAGAGAGAATTGGAAACTGAATCGTAAAGTTTAACAAACGCTGTTTCCCAACAGAACAAAGCCATTACTGAAGAGGGGGAAACAATCCTCTTGAAGTTGAAACGCTGTCTGCACACGTTTGGAGAAAGACGTGTGGGGATGCAGAGTCAGTGCACACGGACAGCTCGGGTCCCTCCCAGCAGCTGCTCTGTGGTCGTTTGATGCATCGCTCCAGCGTTCACACTTTTTACACTTTAACAAGAAACTCAAATCTTAAACTCAAAGCTGCAGCTGAAATGTAACCTTACAAACAACCAATCACAGGGCAGCAGTCACATCAGCTGCTTGTGTCTGATGATGATGATGATGGTTTCACTCCATTTAAACCAGCCAGTCTGAGCCCGCCCGCCCCGACTGAACCTCCAGCCAACTGGTCAAATTTAACGCTCCGATTGGCCGTGCTCTGCCGGCGTGGAATGCGAGGTGCCCAACAGAGCAGGAAAACGCTTTAATGCTGGGTTTACACGACGGCCGCTCCAAACCTGCCACATCCAGGAAAACGTTGCACACTGGGACACCCGTGTAGCTGGAGCTGGTGTGGAACCAGCAGCTGATCAGTGCTGGGTCACCATGAGCAGCTTGGTAGAGATCCAGTCAGCTCTCACAGGTTCAATGATGATCGTGATGTGGTTTAAGTGACAACAGCTACAAAATAGAACACAATCCCTTTCTCCAAAGACAGAGGAGGATTTGTTTCTAGCTGAGTAAAACCTCAAATATATTCCATTTCCAATGACATCAAAAAGCAGAAACACAGCAAATATTCAAACCTGCAAAGCTCCCACCATCCTGTGTGCAGTTTATAACCTCCCTAACAACATGTCTGCTGATAGGAGTGCCAGATGACTCATCTCTTTGCTTTGGACTGAAATACCACAAAAACATTGGGTGATGTTTGTAATCGTTGACACGCGACAAACAGGCTCAGAGAAGGAATCCTACTGTGTGGCAGCAGGACTGTATCTCCAGTGTTTTGTCACACTGACTCAAAAACTCCTGAAAATGAACACAAACTACTGGACTCATCAGGCCCCCCATAGCACGATGCATTAGGCCAAGAGGAGTCAGTGTCAGACACGAAGATTCACCTGCCTGTGGACATGTGGTGGACACTGTAGCTTCAGTGTTTAGCCAGCTCTGCATGTGTTGGACACTGTAGCTTCAGTGTTTAGCCAGCTCTGCATGTGGTGGACACTGTAGCTTCAGTGTTTAGCCAGCTCTGCATGTAGAGACACTGTAGCTTCAGTGTTTAGCCAGCTCTGCATGTAGAGACACTGTAGCTTCAGTGTTTAGCCAGCTCTGCATGTAGAGACACTGTAGCTTCAGTGTTTAGCCAGCTCTGCATGTAGAGACACTGTAGCTTCAGTGTTTAGCCAGCTCTGCATGTAGAGACACTGTAGCTTCAGTGTTTAGCCAGCTCTGCATGAGAGACACTGTAGCTTCAGTGTTTAGCCAGCTCTGCATGTGGTGGACACTGTAGCTTCAGTGTTTAGCCAGCTCTGCATGTGTTGGACACTGTAGCTTCAGTGTTTAGCCAGCTCTGCATGTGGTGGACACTGTAGCTTCAGTGTTTAGCCAGCTCTGCATGTGGTGGACACTGTAGCTTCAGTGTTTAGCCAGCTCAGCATGTGTTGGACACTGTAGCTTCAGTGTTTAGTCAGCTCTGCATGTGGTGGACACTGTAGCTTCAGTGTTTAGCCAGCTCTGCATGTGTTGGACACTGTAGCTTCAGTGTTTAGCCAGCTCAGCATGTGGTGGACACTGTAGCTTCAGTGTTTAGCCAGCTCTGCATGTGGTGGACACTGTAGCTTCAGTGTTTAGCCAGCTCTGCATGTGGTGGACACTGTAGCTTCAGTGTTTAGCCAGCTCTGCATGTGGTGGACACTGTAGCTTCAGTGTTTAGCCAGCTCTGCATGGGTCTGTAAAGCTTTCTGCGTTCTAACCTCTCTCCATGTTTCATCTCCAACATTGATCCTAGTTTGAGCAGCTTTCTGCTGCTGGAGCTTATTAGAAACATGCAGAGGCTTTTTAGCTCGGGTACAATCACTTCTATCTGAAGCAGTTCCACTGCCCGCTTCCATCGCTGCAACACCTGTTCACCTGATAACTGCTCTCATATCTGGCAAACCCAGGGGCGTCCAAAACGGCCTTCAAAGCCCCGCCTACCTTCTCTGGTCCAATCAAATCCAGAGCATTCAGGAGCATGTTCAATGACAATAATGTAAGGGAAGTGTGACTGTAAACATGTCATATGTTGTATTTGCTAACCAATCACATGTTAGCATAGTCAGTGTGCGACGCCTCACACAGCTCGATGCTGCACACTCTCAGTCCCATCAAACACATATTGAACACCAAAAGAGACTCAAAGATGGGTATGAATGGAAGCGTCTGGATCACTGACTGAGAGGGATCGATGGACACGCCGTGACCTTCAGGTCATCTGACACGTCCTGTAGCTCCCTCTGTACATTATGTTTATGTTGATGCTCTGTGGGGGGAGTCAGGTTTCCACAGGAGAAATAAACGTCTGGCTGAAGTGAGATCAGTGAGTGCTGCGTGTCCACGACTTGACGGATGACTGAGATAAACCGCCGCCACCTCCACCTGCACACTGCTGCAATCCATCAGCTGACACGTCTGATGGATGTGGAGCGGAGCGCCACTTCTCTTCGCTCGCCACACTCCCCACCGTTCACCGCAGCTCAACGTCTCGTATTCACGCCGTGACATATTGTGAAGCAGAGCCTATTAGAGGCCACATCACTCAGCCAAGCAGGAAGAAGCCTTCAACATCGACAGAGTCACAACAAGGCTCAGTGCAGAGGAGGCGTGTGTGTGTGTGTGTGTGTGTGTGTGAGAGAGTGTGAATGTGTGTGTGTGTGTGTGTGTGTGTGTGTGAGAGAGTGTGAGTGTGTGTGTGTGTGTGTGTGTGTGTGTGTGTCTGTGAGAGAGAGCGTGTGTTTGTGTGTGAGAGAGAGTGTGAGTGTGTGTGTGTGTGTGTGTGTGTGTGTGTGTGTGTGTGTGTGTGTGAGAGAGTGTGAGTGTGTGTGTGTGTGTGTGTGTGTGTGTGTGAGAGTGTGTGTGTGTCTCTGTGAGAGAGAGCGTGTGTTTGTGTTTGTGTGTGTGTGTGAGTGTGTGTGTGTGGACGTGAGTGTATGGATCTGTCCTGTGGGGGGGGGGGGGGGGGGGGGTTACTGCTGGTTGTGCAGATTCTGCTGGTTGTGCTGGTTGTGCAGATTCTGTTGGTTCTGCAGGTTCTGCTGGTTGTGCTGGTTCTGCAGATTCTGCTGGTTGTGATGGTTCTGCAGGTTGTGCTGGTTGTGCTGGTTCTGCAGGTTGTGCTGGTTCTGCAGATTCTGTTGGTTCTGCAGGTTCTGCTGGTTGTGCTGGTTCTGCAGATTCTGCTGGTTGTGATGGTTCTGCAGGTTGTGCTGGTTGTGCTGGTTCTGCAGGTTGTGCTGGTTCTGCAGGTTGTGCAGGTTCTGCTGGTTGTGCTGGTTCTGCAGATTCTGCTGGTTGTGATGGTTCTGCAGGTTGTGCTGGTTCTGCAGGTTGTGCTGGTTCTGCTGGTTGTGCTGGTTGTGCAGATTCTGCTGGTTGTGCAGGTTGTGCTGGTTGTGCTGGTTCTGCTGGTTGTGCAGGTTGTGCTGGTTCTGCAGGTTGTGCTGGTTGTGCAGGTTGTGCAGGTTGTGCTGGTTGTGCTGGTTCTGCAGATTCTGCAGGTTCTGCTGGTTGTGCAGATTCTGCAGGTTGTGCAGGATCTGCTGGTTGTGCTGGTTGTGCAGGTTGTGCTGGTTCTGCTGGTTGTGCAGGTTGTCTCTAATAGCACAGTCGGAGTTAAACCATCAGGTGTGATGAAGAGCAGCCGGAGGCTCTGCTCCCTGAACTCTTGTTTATGCTCGTTCGGCTTCCTTTCATTTGGATGAGAAACTGTGGGTGTGTTTGTCTCTGCTGTTCGGCCTCAGGCTGCAGATTATTATTATGAGCAGCATGTGGGCCTTCTGTGTTTACCTGCACAGAGGTGTGAGCGGCCTGCATCATTTCCTCTGTCCATCAAGCACAATGCAGGAATCTAACAGTGTGAAAGATTAACCACATTACTGAAGCCACTTCTCATAATGTGTCTGCTAACACCCACAGTGTTTCAGACAAGAAAGACTGAAAGACCGTCTGCAGGAGGCGTCTTCAGAGGAAGTAACAGAGGAGAGACGGGATCAGCTGAGCCAGCGCTGTGTGTGTATGTGGAGCTCCCGCTGTGCCGCCGATATCACAACGTACGAAGACGTGATGCAGCGGGGAATAAAAGAAGCTATCAGCTGTTTTCATGCATGCACTCCTCAATCAGCCTGCAGCCTGAGACTTCCTGATGTGGGGGGGGGGGGGGGGGGGGGGAGGGGGGGGGGGTGTGTGTCTCAGGACATGACATTCAAAGCATGCAGCGGAGATGTAGATCAGGATCTTAGAGGAAAGCAACACCAGCCAGCGTCGACCAATCACAGCTCAGGTGGTCTGTGTGCTCCATAGGAGAGCTGCAACCTTCCAACACTCTGATTGGACACAAAGTGATTAATCAGTTAATCAAAGATTTGTCCCACTATAGACAAGCCTGTTAGACAAATCCAGGTTGTAGACAGAAGCCGACCAATCACCACGCTCACAGTGACGTGTGGACACCATGTTCAAACAGCCACATGTATGCAATCTGTTGATACTTAACACAAAGTCTGTGTGTGTGTGTGTGTGTGTGTGTGTGTGTGTGTGTGTGTGTGCATGTGTGAGTGTGAGCGCGCGTGTGTGTGCGTGTGTGTGTGTGACTGCGTGTGTGCATGTGTGAGTGTGAGTGTGTGCGTGTGTGTGTGTGCGTGTGTGCGTGTGAGTGTGTGTGTGTGTGTGTTTGTGTGAGAGTGAGTGAGTGAGTGTGAGTGTGTGTGTGTGCGCATCTGTGTGTGTGTGTGTGTGTGTGAGAGTGAGTGAGTGAGTGTGAGTGTGTGTGTGTGCGCATCTGTGTGTGTGTGTGTGTGTGTGAGAGTGAGTGAGTGTGAGTGTGTGTGAGAGTGTGTGTGAGTGTGTGTGAGTGAGTGTGAGAGTGTGTGAGAGTGTGTGTGAGTGTGTGTGAGTGAGTGTGTGCGTGTGAGAGTGTGTGTGTGAGTGTGTGTGTGTGAGAGTGAGTGAGTGTGAGTGTGCGTGAGTGTGTGTGTGAGTGTGTGCGTGTGTGTGTGAGTGTGTGTGAGAGTGTCTGTGTGTGTGTGTGTGTGTGAGTGTGTGTGTGTGAGAGTGTGTGAGTGTGCGTGTGTGTGAGCGTGTGTGTGTGTGAGAGTGTGTGTGTGAGTGTGTGTGTGTGAGAGTGAGTGAGTGTGAGTGTGCGTGAGTGTGTGTGTGAGTGTGTGCGTGTGTGAGTGTGTGTGCGTGTGTGTGTGAGTGTGTGTGTGAGAGTGTCTGTGTGTGTGTGTGTGTGTGAGTGTGTGTGTGTGAGAGTGTGTGAGTGTGCGTGTGTGTGTGAGCGTGTGTGTGTGTGTCTGTGTGTGTGTGAGTGTGTGTGTGAGAGTGTGTGCGTGTGTGCGTGTGTGTGAGTGTGTGTGCGTGTGTGTGTGAGTGTGTGTGTGTGAGAGTGTCTGTGTGTGTGAGTGTGTGTGTGTGTGCGTGTGTGTGTGTGAGTGTCTGTGTGTGTGTGAGAGTGTCTGTGTGTGTGTGAGAGTGTCTGTGTGTGTGTGAGAGTGTCTGTGTGTGTGTGTGTGTGTGTGTGTGTGTGTGTGTGTGTGTGTGTGTGTGTGTGTGTGTGTGTGTGTGTGTGTGTGTGTGTGTGTGTGTTTCTCCTTCATTTTTTAAACCTCATCCAGCACGCTGCTGATTTACTGCCAGCTCCAAATGTTGGATCACATCACATTCCCACTGTTTAAAGGGATGAAGCAACAAACCAGTCACAGAGTCTACATGAACTTCAGAGTCCGGGTTGTGATCTGGTTTTGATCTGGTTTGGTAACCAGCCTGACTGTGTGTTTGTGCATGGAGACAGAATCTGATCCTGACTTTAAGAAACCCGGATCGCTACCTGGACGACTCATTCAGTTTGGACTAAATACAGTCTGCATGTCCAGGTCCAGATGAGAGACAGTGTCAGTCACAGCACAGGACTAACTTCATCTGCTCTCGCTCTCCTCCCCGTGCTGGAAACGAGGCCGGGACGCCAAATCTGCAACGCCATGCTGTTGTTCAATCACGCTCAATAAGTCACAGTGGCCTCACTTCTCTCACTTTGTGTTGTCAGACATCAAACATCACAGACGCAGTGATCATACAGCAGGAGACCAGTGTTTGTCACGTCTGCACGGAGAGGAAGAACCAGGTTTCTCTGAGTCCAGCTAAACACCAGATCCTGAAGGGGATCACAACAGGGACCCTCAGGTCCATAGAACCACAGCCAGGGAGTCCAGGTTTACTGAGCCATCTGGATCCATCTGGATCCATTAAGGCCGTGAAGGTCGGCCCACATCATGCACAATGCAGGAGTCAGAACTAAAGTCACACTCAATCATTTCCACACACACACACACACACACACACACACACACACACACACACACACACACACACACACACACACACACACACACACACACACACACACACACACACACACACACACACACACACACACACACACACACACACACACACACACACACACAGGTGTCACGTGTGTCTCTGCAGACGGTCTGATTCAGCGTGTCAGGAGATGACATGTCTCACCCGTGTTGCTGCTCAGTTTGTTTCCCAGTAAGCTCCATCCTGGCGGCAGAGCGAGGTGGTGGAGGGCCAGAGCCAGGCTCTCGTCCAGGCGCTCACACTCCTGCAGGGGAATCTGACACTCGTCCAGCAGCAGCGCGCCGTCCAGGCCGTCATCCCGGCCGGCAGTGCTCACCTGTGCAGAGGGCGATTACAAAGCTGCTGAGAAGTTTTGGGGAGGAAGAGGCGAGGCTTAGCCTGCTGGAAGCACGCGCTGTAAGACGCTCAGCGTAAGAGCATTAACCTAGCGCCAGATGTAAATGATGTCACACACATTCAGTCTGTGCTGTGATGACGACAAGAAAATCATTCTGCATGTTGAAAAACTAAAATCATTACAAGCGTTCCTTCTGAGTGCTCGGGTTTCTCTGTGCTAACTGAATAGCAGCCTCATCAGGGAAGGCGCAGCACAATGACACTGTTATACTGTCACTTGGCCGACGCTGCTGCATCACTTGTAACCGTGGTAACCACTCTAGCTCCCGTGTCGCTGCTCACCAGGAACTGTGCCATGTCAAAAGCCAAGTCCTGGACAAAGCTGAACCGATGCTCCGCCAACGGGGCCACGCGACCCACACGGGGCCTCGGGACATCGGGATCCTCTGGGTCCGCTGGGACGCCACGGCCGGCTGAGCACAAGGTGACCAGCACCACCTCGCAGCAGTCATGGGCTAGAAGACGAAAGGAGGAGACACAGAGAGTTTAAAGACATTCTTCATGACCCGACTGTGAGAGAGGCGGGGCTTGTGATGCTACTGATGGTTAACCAATCCTCAGATTGTTATTGATTTGACATCGGATGTTTCTGTTTTAGAAATAAAAAACGAACTGTTCGATTGTATGAATGTGATGAGAATAAAATATAAACCCTCAGTAATCAAACACTTGATGGTCACTGGCTCCACACTGCAGAGTGATGATGCTTGTTGCGATGTGTATAGCGCCCCCTGCTGGTGAAACAGAACTGCTAGTGAAGAAATGTAGAAATATGGGCACATATCTGAGATTGAATTAATCGATACTGATCGTCACTGGATATGTCAATAAGACATCTGTGCTGCCTGATTACTCGTCGGGCTCTAAATATGATCAATATGAGATTGATTACGAGTACTGCAACCAAAAAGAGGACGGCTCGGCAGCAGAGGAGGAGGAGGAGGGGCATTTAAGCAGAAGATGGTGCAATCAGCCGTGCAGGGTCTTTATCACGAACAAGACTGAGACATGAGAAAACAACATCCAGATAAAGCAGCTTATTGACACGACGCTGCATCATCATGTTTTCAAACCCGTCTACTTTGAAATGCTGCACGGGGACAAATAAAGGTTCTTTAATTTAATTGAATTTTGAGCAGCTGGTTTCAGCGAGGAGGCAACAACATGAAGTTACAGAAAAATGAAATCTAAAGGCCTTTAGCTTAGCTTAGTCTCAACGCTCTGATCATCACGTCTTCAGAGTACAGATACCCGAGGACGGTGGAACTGACCAATCAGGATCGAGTATTCAGCACAGCCGTTTAATAAGCTTTAACATCTTAACCTTAGTCACAGATTGCATTAATCAGCCACAAGCCTTTTTCACAGTAGACATTTTGACCCGCATGTGTTTCTGATAACAGGAAGTCAGTCAGTCGATGACGGCGTGACGGAGAGTCAGGAGGGACAAAACTAATATATACGTGATATTCTATAGAAACGGAGCTCAGCTCCTTGTGCCTTCGTATTCTGACCACTTTCCTCTGCCTCCACGATGCCAGCACACAAACGTGAGGTCATCCCCACATTAGTCCATGGTGAGAAGGGCGTAGGACTGAGGATGTAGGACTGAGGATGGAGAGGACTTCACAGGTCCCATATAAAATCCTCTTCTCCACATGTCTCTAGTCCGTCTACAAACCCCCCAGTGATGAGAAAAGTCTATCCTCTCCGTCTTCTGCCTGCTTAAACAGGCCGTTTGGAGATGTTCCCTTCATGACATCACAAAGGGCAGTAGCCCCTCCCCCAGGTGGGTGACACTCCCACAGCTAGGTGTTTGTTCTGCCCTCTGAGTCTGCCTTCTCACCGTAAACAATAGGACATGGAGCCAGAAAGCAGCGAGTACACCCGAGCCCTTCCAGAGAGGGGGCGTGGCCAGACACAGCTCATTTACATATTTAAAGCTACAGACACAGAAACAGCCTGTTGTAAGCAGGGCTGAAATAGAGGGGTTTATAGACATGATCAAATACAGGATCAGAGTGGATTTACAACAACACACTTCACACACATGATGAAGAGGAGCTCTGATACTGAAGAGGAGGAGATGTGAGCTTTAACTCTGTCGGAGCCTGACAAGAGAAGAATCCTCATTTGGTTCATCCGGCTGCATGTTGTGTTTGTTGGTTCTGAAAAGATGATGACGACTGATTTTGTGATCTGCTAACATCCCTTTCCCCCTCTCATGGAATAAACATGTGAAACCCTGAAGGAACGCAGAGTCTGTTGTGTCTGGTCAAAGAACCAACGTGTGAGCAGAGATTCTCGCCATGTTTCTGCTGCAGAGCTCCTCAAATAACCACATTGGATTCACTTCATCCTCACAGTTTAGTTCAATTACAGCAAATAGAAAGAATCAGCGGCAGTACAGCGCTGCCTCGCAACACTTCTAATCACATCTAATTAATACCAATTTATTTGTCTTAATGGAACACATGTTCATTATTCTTATTAATCCCTTCAAGCCGTCAAAAATCAACCTCTACCTGCAAATGATTAACCACACGTGATTGAATCAGTCGGCTGAATATTTATGTTCAGAATGATGAAAGGAGTGTGCACACAGAGAGACTAACAAGGCGCCGCCCGGTGAAGGCATCACTTCAGCTCCTCCTCAAAGGTCAAGCCAAGGACACGAGTGTCGTCTCCTGTGACCTCGTGTTGGGTCAGAAGGCGGCTCGCTCTGACCTCTGTGCAGTGATGGAGGGAGCTCGTCTGTTCGCCGCTCTTCACGCTTTTGTCTTCTATTTTAGTGTTATAAGAAAGTGCATCTGTTTATTAACCCTTCAAACACAGATAAGTAGCATTTGCTAAAAAGAAGAAGTTATTTGTCCCTTCAGGCTCCCCGTAGAAAGTGGTCTTCAGTGTCTACTTCCTGTTTCTCTGCTTAACTTCATGTCCTAACCTTCAAACTACAGGAAGGGCCTTACTTTATTTCAAAATAAAAGCACACAGGAGGTAAAGCACTCTAAGAACTAAAGTCGGATAAGTTTAAAAATAATGCAATATAAAATAACAGTCAGTCTCTTTTTTAGCTTGTTTTTGACACAGTGTTTTAAGTCTTTTTATATTGAAACTTTTTTTATTGTTTGTTGTAAATACTTTTAAAAACGTTCGTAACGTCTCTTTTCCTCTTTGGCGTGATGCTTGCAGTGTCGCGTGTTGTTCTTCTATCTTCTCAGAGGAATACGAGGACTTGAACTGATGAATGAGCCGTAAAAACCAAATGACATCATTAGTTTAAAGTCATGGAGAGGGGCGGCGGATGATTTATCATTTATTTCCTCCACAGCTACAACAACAGCTGACTTCTCTGAGGGCTGAATAACACGCCGTATCCTGTCTGACTGAATGAAACAGGGGCACACGTGGACATGTTATCCACCCGACATGACGCCTGTAATAATCAACCAGTCGCTGTCTGAGTGTTTGGATCACACACAAAAGGTCCGGCCAGTATCCTTTGTGTCCTCGGGACCTCGTCATTCTCTCTGCCCTAAACGCTGAGTCATGTTAGTCAGATACACAGCTGTACGCGTGTTTCTGCTCGTAGCGGGACAAAGCACACCTCGGCCAAGCGTGCCGAGGAAGTGTATCGAGCTTGAGCCCAGATCGCCGTGCTCACACCAGTCAAACGGATCTCTGCATGTCACAGGAGGCTGGCATGATGCAACCGTCCAATCAGTTTGTTTCTTTGATTGACAAACAGAAATCCAAACTCGCCCTGTGTGTGTGTGTGTGTGTGTGTGTGTGTGTGTGTGTGTGTGTGTGTGTGTGTGTGTGTGTGTGTGTGTGTGTGTGTGTGTGTGTGTTGTGTGTGTGTGTGTGTGTGTGTGTGTGTGTGTGTGTGTGTGTTTACCGGGACAAAGCGCCTGCAGGGTGTCATGACTGCTCCTTAGGGTGCTCGTCAGGTGTGTCTGTGTGCTGCCAGCAAACAGGAGGAAGTAGTCCACACCCTCCTCATCCCCAGCCAGCTCTTCATCAGAGAGCTGCACCGTGATAACACACCGCCCCTGCAGACGGAGAGAGAGAGAGAGAGAGAGAGAGAGAGAGAGAGAGAGAGAGAGAGAGAGAGAGAGAGAGAGAGAGAGAGAGAGAGAGAGAGAGAGAGAGAGAGAGAGAGAGAGAGAGAGGGCGAGCGAGAGAGAGGGCGAGCGAGAGAGAGGGAGGAGGAGAGAAAAACAGTCAGGATGGATTTATAAAAAATCTGTCTTACAATGAGTACAGTGAGCAAAGACTGCTACAGCATTAACATTGTGGAGTAACTGAGGACGTGAAGGAGGACACGTGAACGAGAAACTCTTCTGGTACAGAGATCATCTGAGCGTGTGCATCAGTGTCTCATCCATCTCATCACAATCATCCATTAAAGGAGAGAGCTGATGATCCCTCACAGCTGGAGCTGCTCACTGATTGGATATCTGGGTGTCAAACCTGAAACACTCTGAGAGATGTGTGACATTCACAGTGCAGCTAACAAGTCCTCTCAGCAACACATCTGATTGAATAGAACATTTTCCTCCAGTTTCTCTAAAGATAATGAATAATTAGAAGATAGAGTGCTGACATATGGAGGAGCAGCTCACTTTCTGATGGTGCAAGAAAATCTGCAAGAAATGCATTAAACCTTGTTGACTGAGAGCTGCGTACACACTCTACAGACTGTCTGCACGCCACCTCTACAGACTGTCTGCACGCCACCTCTACAGACTGTCTGCACGCCACCTCTACCGTCTCTATAGACTGTCTGCACGCCACCTCTACCGTCTCTACAGACTGTCACTCAGTCTGCACACTGAAAGATGTCTTCACTTTACACGGTCTATACGAGCTCAGTTCAGTCTCAGTCCATCATGTCCATGTTTCTTTATGTCCATGTTTGCTAGCCAAATCAAGCGTCCGCTGATAAGGCTGCTAACTGTTTTTGCATCGGACAAACCAAGTCTGTTGAGCCAGGAGACATGAAATGCAAATGTCTCAAATATATGCAAATGTAAGTTGACCCAGTTGAAACATTTGGTTAAAGGGGACACATGATGAGAAATCCACTGTTACTGTGTGTTTTAACATTTATTAACCTGAGAGTCTGCTGACCCCCAACATGTCAATAAATCATCCTTAGTTTGTGTCTGCAGGAGTCTGACAACACAGAGAGAAATGCTCTGTTTCTAATGTGCTCCCCTTGTGATGTCACAGTGGGATTCCCCTCCCCTGGTATCTCCTCTCATAGACTCCACCTCCAGACTGTGGTGCTGTGGTCCTCCATTTTTATTCTCTCTACAAAGTAGTGATGTCTACAGGGAAAACTCAGGGGGCGGGGCTTGTTGCATTTAAAGAGACACACACACAAAACAGAGCGTTCAGAGAGAGCTGGTTTCTACAGGGTCACAAACCTCCTCTGCTGCTTGATTCAGGTTATATTTGGACCAAAGCTCAGGAACACTGATGTTTCATTTAGAGCACGGGGGGGGGGGGGCGTTTGAAAAGAGGGAGAATCTGTCCTCTTTATAGAACATAAAAATATCAGAGACAAGTGTAAAGTTCAATGTCAGCAGCAGGAATTCAAGGAAGCTTTTAACGACTCCGTGTCTGACATGAAAACAAACTGATTTCTATGTCAAGAAGAGATTGTTGTAAACTGCATCTGTGGGAGAAAATAAGCCAGGTCAAACACAGGTGAGCTGTCTGCTGCAGGTGACATGTCAATCAAAATATACAGAAGAGAAACCAACTGCATCAAAGTGTACCTGCAGTAAGTAGGTGCCCTGCCCCCTAGTGTTTAAAATGTGTACTGCAGTCTAAACTGTAATCATCACAGCTCCGTCCCCTCTCTCACACAGGTCAGCATGTGGTGGACACTGTAGCTTCAGTGTTTAGCCAGCTCTGCATGTGGTGGACACTGTAGCTTCAGTGTTTAGCCAGCTCTGCATGTAGAGACACTGTAGCTTCAGTGTTTAGCCAGCTCTGCATGTGGTGGACACTGTAGCTTCAGTGTTTAGCCAGCTCTGCATGTGGTGGACACTGTAGCTTCAGTGTTTAGCCAGCTCTGCATGTGGTGGACACTGTAGCTTCAGTGTTTAGCCAGCTCTGCATGTGGTGGACACTGTAGCTTCAGTGTTTAGCCAGCTCTGCATGGGTCTGTAAAGCTTTCTGCGTTCTAACCTCTCTCCATGTTTCATCTCCAACATTGATCCTAGTTTGAGCAGCTTTCTGCTGCTGGAGCTTATTAGAAACATGCAGAGGCTTTTTAGCTCGGGTACAATCACTTCTATCTGAAGCAGTTCCACTGCCCGCTTCCATCGCTGCAACACCTGTTCACCTGATAACTGCTCTCATATCTGGCAAACCCAAGGGCGTCCAAAACGGCCTTCAAAGCCCCGCCTACCTTCTCTGGTCCAATCAAATCCAGAGCATTCAGGAGCAGAATCTAAAGTTAGAAGGAGGACATACTGGCTGCTGCATTGTTGTCAGAGAAGCTTCAACACAGCAGGTTTCCTTCATGATCACACAGGAAGAGAGCAGCTCTCTGATTGGACGTCTGATCACAGAGGAGGAGAGCGTCATCAACTCACTCACCAACCTCAAATCAATGTTAGCTTATTTTTCTCAGCCATATTGTGTTAATTGAAAGTGTTATTCAATGTCACAGTTCTGCACAGTGCCATGTACAGTCTGCCTCTTCTCTACAGAGACAGCTGTCTTTGTTGTTGAGCGTTTGGGGGGGGAATCATCCGAGGACAGACTGAGGGGGAGGAGGAGCAGCAGAAAGTGGGATACTGTTCTAATTCAGCTGTTTCCACTGGAGGACTGCAGCTTGTTGACACCGAGGAGGGATAATGGGACATTTCATCCCACTCAATCTGACCAGAGCTGCAGCTCCCCCCAACATGAACAGCCTGAAGAGGTGGCCGGTGACGGCTGGCGTCGAGGCGGGTTTAACAGTCAGGGTTAAAGGTGCTTCCTCCCTCTCTTATAAAGTGGTAGCCTCAGGCCTTGTTCCATACAGGAGGGATCAGCGGGCACCGTTGACAGCAGCGAGGCTAACCAGCAGCCTTGGCAAGTGTCTGATTGGCAAGCCGCCGCTGCAGAGCAATGTGAGGGGGTAGAGTGTGTTCAAAGGCGAGCACATAGCCCAGAGGCCACAGAGACAGAAACAGCCCGCGGTGAGTCTCTGAGAGCCCTGACTAAACACACGTGCAGTGTGAGGGACGCTGTGCAGGCTGAGGCTCCACGCTAACACGGCGAGCACAGGCTCTGGATCAAATGAGCTGCAGATGAGTGAGAGCCAGCAGGCATGACATTCCCTCCATTAGGAACTCATCCTTAATACAGAGTCCAGATGGGACATCAGGGTTCAGTCGCACCGACACTGATCGACACCTCTGCACATTTGTGATTTTGCACTTCATGTGGAAATGAAAATGTATTCATGTGAAATTAGCTCCACATTCTCACTATGAAGAAAAGAATCACGTCCACAGCTCCCTTCTCTGATTGGACGTAATCAACCTGTGACTCCATGACGTCACATTCATTTGAGTTCAGAGACAGTAAGAGTACAATAGAGAGTCCTCTGAATGGGATCATTGTCTGCCTGTTGGGAGGCTAATGTGTTAGCAGGGGGCGGAGACGCAGAGATGAGAAACATCTGTTTGGTTGCAGCTTCACAACACGCACGCGCAAAAACCCAAACAAACGTTTCTGTCCACAGGTCCAACGAGACGAAGAGACGCACAAGAAGTCCGTCTCAAAGTGTCATCAGCAGCGCTAACGTCTGATCTGAGTGTGAGACTGGACTCTGCTGGTTAGAAGTGCTTAACAGAGTGACCTGCTGGGGTATTGACCTGCTAATCATGGAGCTTCAACAGGCAGCTTCAAAAGAACAGCTGGAGGCTTTGACCCCCCCCCCCCCCCTTTAAATATGCATGTGAGTGTGTTGCTGTTTCCCCTGAAGAGAACCCGGGGCGGCCTCTGGTGCTGGTTCAGAGATGGTTCACTGTATGCTTGTTCACGGGCCACGCCCTCCCGTCACCGCACACGTCTCTGAATAGTATCACTTGTGCACCATTTTAAAGCAGCACAACAACAACAACAACAACAACAGACGAGCACAGTGGACTGTTCTCATGTTGCTGCGTGCTTTACAAACCTACATGTGTTGGGGGGTGGAGCTTAAACACCATTGGCTTATTTACAGCGATAGGCAGTTTACGTTAACTCCTCCTCAGATTGTCGTCACATTCAGTCCTGCTGCATGGAAACATTTAGAAACAATCTATGAGGGACTGAACCTTCAATTTGATGTCCTGTGAAAAGCTGCTGCTCTAAAAGGAAGGTCAAAGGTCACTCCTCCCTGCAGTTATTGTGACCAAAGGATGCGGCCAAACAACGTCGAGGTCGGATGCTGTTCCTTCAAAGCAGGATAAATGTAGACGTCTCAGAACTCACAGGCGACGATGACGAGTCAGTGTGCGTTCAGCTGCAGAGCGCCGTGCGAGTCCTGTGTCATGCTAGCTGCTCATTTCATTGGAAGACATTTGTCTGCTAAACGCCAGGAATGTAAATAGCATGTTTACACTCAGAACCACACATGTCCTCTCTGTTATTAGACACACCTTCCACATGTCTGTCTTTTCACAACATGTCACCTTTCCTTCTTCCTCTCCGAAGCCCACTCAGCCTCTTTTCACAACACGTCACCTTTCCTTCTTCCTCTCTGCAGCCCACTCAGCCTCTTTTCACAACATGTCACCTTTCCTTCTTCCTCTCTGCAGCCCACTCAGCCTCTTTTCACAACATGTCACCTTTCCTTCTTCCTCTCTGCAGCCCACTCAGCCTCTTTTCACAACATGTCACCTTTCCTTCTTCCTCTCTGCAGCCCACTCAGCCTCTTTTCACAACATGTCACCTTTCCTTCTTCCTCTCCGAAGCCCACTCAGCCTCTTTTCACAACACGTCACCTTTCCTTCTTCCTCTCTGAAGCCCACTCAGCCTCTTTTCACAACATGTCACCTTTCCTTCTTCCTCTCTGCAGCCCACTCAGCCTCTTTTCACAACACGTCACCTTTCCTTCTTCCTCTCTGCAGCCCACTCAGCCTCTTTTCACAACATGTCACCTTTCCTTCTTCCTCTCTGCAGCCCACTCAGCCTCTTTTCACAACATGTCACCTTTCCTTCTTCCTCTCCGAAGCCCACTCAGCCTCTTTTCACAACATGTCACCTTTCCTTCTTCCTCTCCGAAGCCCACTCAGCCTCTTTTCACAACACGTCACCTTTCCTTCTTCCTCTCTGCAGCCCACTCAGCCTCTTTTCACAACACGTCACCTTTCCTTCTTCCTCTCCGAAGCCCACTCAGCCTCTTTTCACAACATGTCACCTTTCCTTCTTCCTCTCTGGAGCCCACTCAGCCTCTTTTCACAATACTTCCTCATTTAGAGTAATCGCCACACCAAACGTCACACAGCCAGATAAGCC
Organism: Symphodus melops; assembly: GCF_947650265.1. Lineage (NCBI taxonomy): Eukaryota > Metazoa > Chordata > Actinopteri > Labriformes > Labridae > Symphodus > Symphodus melops. Next base: position 30,685,800 of record NC_136693.1, read on the forward strand.
AAGCCTTCAACTTTGACTTCCTGCTTGTTTCTGACATGTGGAAGTGTGGACATCCAAAGCGCCTCCTTCAGTCACTGTGCATGTTTAGAGTCTGTCCTACACCAAGGAGCAGACTGCTGAACTCCTCTGAGTCTAATGATGATGACCCGCCCGGGTCTTCTGAAGAGTCCGACTGTAAACCACAGATAAGGTTGTCTGGGTGGTTAATGTGTGAACGTCTGACAGGGGGGAGGGGGACTCCATGGAGGTAAGACATGGTGTTTTGTCTTTCTCGATGACACATCAACAACGCCATGTTTCTCCGAGTTCTAAATCACAGCAGGTTGTAAAAGATAAACACCACAGATAGGATGCAGTGATCACAAAGCAGGAGTCTTTATCATGTCAGGACATGAAGAACCAGGTTTCTCTGAGTCCAGAGAGACACCAGATCCTGAATATGATCAGACCCAGAACCGGGACACTCAGGTCCATGTAGACTCGGTCAGTATTAAAATAACTCCTGTGTTCCTTAAGATGGCTCTCTCTCCAGCTGACAGAATGAAGGCTTTCTTCATTGTGAGGGTGAGACGGCTCGTGATGACGTCTGTTTGTCGGGGTCGTCAGGTTCACAGAGCTGCACTATAAGCTCCGCCTCCATGAAAACCGGGAACACAAGCCACAAAGCAAAGCCTTCATGTAGAAGTGGCCCCCTCACCTGAGACACAGACTAAGACGAGCTGCTCAGATAAGCTCGACCACACGACGCTGAGGGGAGGTCAGTTATCTGAGAGGGACTCAGGGACCAGCAGGACCCCCCTTTACCTGAAACCCCTCACCCGGCTCTGATGCTGGACGCCCACCCAGGTGTCTCCCTCACTCACGTCCCAGAACAATAAACTAAGAGGACACCCTGAACGGTACTCTAAAGAACATCAACTGTCTCTGCAACGTGACAGCCTTTGACACGTGAATTCATCACAAGTTACATTTCCATGATTTCATGGAACCGCAAATAATTCATCCTGTTTAAGAAGAGCTTCTCCCAGCTTCACTTTAGGAGATGACTGACTTTTATTTTGAAGGGACAATGGAGCAGCTTCACTTCAGGAGAAGACGGAGTTTTATTTTGAAGGGACAATGGGGCAGCTTCACTTCAGGAGAAGACAGTTTTATTTTGAAGGGACAATGGGGCAGCTTCACTTCAGGAGAAGACTGAGTTTTATTCTGAAGGGACAATGGAGCAGCTTCACTTCAGGAGAAGACTGAGTTTTATTTTGAAGGGACAATGGAGCAGCTTCACTTCAGGAGAAGACAGAGTTTTATTTTGAAGGGACAATGGGGCAGCTTCACTTCAGGAGAAGACAGTTTTATTTTGAAGGGACAATGGGGCAGCTTCACTTCAGGAGAAGACTGAGTTTTATTCTGAAGGGACAATGGGGCAGCTTCACTTTAGGAGATGACTGACTTTTATTTTGAAGGGACAATGGAGCAGCTTCAATTTAGGAGAGGACAGTTTTATTTTGAAGGGACAATGGAGCAGCTTCAATTTGGGAGGAGACTGAGTTTTATTTTGAAGGGACAATGGGGCAGCGTCACTTCAGGAGAAGACTGAGTTTTATTCTGAAGGGACAATGGAGCAGCTTCACTTCAGGAGAAGACAGAGTTTTATTTTGAAGGGACAATGGGGCAGCTTCACTTCAGGAGAAGACTGAGTTTTATTTTGAAGGGACAATGGAGCAGCTTCACTTCAGGAGAAGACGGAGTTTTATTTTGAAGGGACAATGGGGCAGCTTCACTTCAGGAGAAGACAGTTTTATTTTGAAGGGACAATGGGGCAGCTTCACTTCAGGAGAAGACTGAGTTTTATTCTGAAGGGACAATGGAGCAGCTTCACTTCAGGAGAAGACTGAGTTTTATTTTGAAGGGACTAGCTGCTGACTCGGTCTTTAAAGCCGATGTGAGGAGCTTTGATATTTGATCTCTGTGGACTTGTTGCTGATCCTGTCGCCCCCGCCTGCAGCTCTGACTGATCAGGGTGATGGAGCATGATGCACAGTGGAGCAGAGTCAGTCGATCAGCAGCTTTACTGTCCTGCTACCCAGCATGCAGTGTGGCGATGCGTCTGCACCAGCATCCTCCCAGTTCATCAGACTGGTTCTGTTGGAGCCGTTCCAGGAATGACACGAGGTCACCTGACGGCGTGTCCCGTACTACTGAGGAGTTCCACCCTGACAGGTGCGACAAACACACCTTCAGGCACATTATGCACACCTTCACAGGCAGGAGAGGAAACACCTGAGTGGGCGGGCGAGTGAAGGGGAGAGAAAGTGCATGCACTTGCTGATACTTACGTATAATGGAGCTTGCTGAGGGTTGAGCTTCATGTCCCCGGACTCTGTGAAAGAAGAATAAAGTCAAGGTTAACACTTTGTTCCATTATGACGATTAACACAGATGTGATGGGTGGAGCCGTCCATGATCAACCTAAACAACCTCTCATCACCTTTAAAAGGAGCTGACTGTGCAAGTTATTGCCTTCTCCTAACACTTATTAAAACGGTTGGCCACGCCCCCTAGGGGTGGGCGGAGTCATAACAAGGACACAAAGCTGCATAAAAAAACAAATCAAAGCAGTTTGCATCCAGCAAAGACCGGCCAGAACGGGCTCGATGAATAAAGTCAACACACACACACACACACACACACACACACACACACACACACACACACACACACACACACACACACACACACACACACACACACACACACACACACACACACACACACACACACACACACACACACACACACACACACACACACACACACACACACACACACACACACACACACACACACACACACACACAGTGAATCAGTAAAAACATTCTCTGCTTTATGACGGGAAGATCAGCTAACAGGATTTACAGACTCATGTTCACTCCTCGTCTGGGACGCTCAACTCAAAGCCGTTTTCTGGGCACGGGGTCAGAAGCAGCGGGTGTGTAATTACATCCAAACAAACGTACGGAAGCTAAAGACGGATTGGAAACCTTTCTGCTGAACTGTCTTGGAGACACACGGGTCCGCCCCGCGTTCATCAGTGAGTCCGGGGGCCGGGGCTCGCATTCTCTCTGCTTATTCACAGAGACAGTTTTCTTTTGTCTGCTGTTCCCTGGCACGAGAACCGGTCCTCCGTGGTCAGCAGTGCATTAATCACATGAACACACAGCGGGGGGACAAAAGGCCAGGACCTAATGAGTCCAGCACAGGATGCAGGACTGGACTCAGTGCTGCAGACCCATCCAGACCTCTTTCTGCTCAATAAAGAGGCTGCAGGGAGCATTAGGCGGATCAGGTAAGGGGATAATCAGGAGCGCTAATAATACTCTGGAGTCTGATCCTCTTGCCTTAAGTGACCAGCTTCTTTCAGCACATGCATGACATCAAGTCGCCGACATGCTTCCTCTCCTCTCTGTGCGTTTGTTGGCTGCTGCAGCAGGTGTTCAGCCTCACGTCTCTTTCTGACCAGCCGGTGACCTCACCTGTTGCATAATGAGAAAATATTTGAGGAAGTCGAGGCGTCACTCCGCTCGCAGTTTTCACAGTCGAGGACGGAGTTGATAACATTTATTCACAGAGGGACGCTTTGCCCTTTATCGGCTCCCTCTCTGCTTCACATCCTCCACACTGCAGCAGTCTGCAGACTCTGACAGACACAGGCGAGGGGGGGGGGGGGCTCGCTGGTACAGCTGCGTCCAGCTGTACCAGCGAGCCCTGGTTACTCGCATGCTAAGCTAGTTATCCTGTCTGAAGTAAAAACATGAGCTCCCAACAGAGAACAAATCTGGACCTGGACCCTGGTCCTCTGGATCCATGTGACCTGACACTGGTCCAGTACGGGGCCCACAGTTCTACAGCATGGCGCAGCATGATCCCCTGCTGGTCTGGACCTTGGTTAATGGGTCAGGTGACATGCCAGCAGCGTTATCCTCACACGGCAACATGCTTTTCTTTCTCACGCTTTATTTGAATCCTGTAAAAACAATGTGTGCATGGTCTCCATGTTTCCCTGCAGTGGAAACAGAAGAACCTTGAAACATCACTTCCCTTAAGCTCACCCCTCGGCCACCCGACACCTGCTTATAGAGATTACACAAGCCATTAACTCCACCTCAAACAGCGGGCGCAGCCAGCCTTCAGCTGAGCTCCTTCCTCCGAGTGTGCAGGAGGCCCCGTACATCAGGAGACAAAAAGCCCCTCATCGCCGTGAAAGGCGTGGGGATTTACAGAGCGCCGGCTGTGAATGGACGTGTTATGGCGTCCGCAGGTCCCCAGGCTATCAGAATAAGCCATAATAGCCATGTGACTGCAGCGTGAATGGAAGGATGAATAGGATTAGCTTCAGCAGTCATTAATCAGGCCGCCTCCTCCACCCTGTGACGACCTGCTCACGATTCCCACACACTGACGGAGCCTTCAGCACGCCACCCAACACTGAGCACGTCACACGCAGCCCGGCGCGTGTGCGTGTGTGTGCGTGTGCGTGTGCGTGTGTGTTTGAGGAGGCGTCTCTCGGGAGGAGAGAGATGGTCGTTATTGGACTGGAACAGGATTCAATGATCCTGGGTGGACAGAGACAGGTAAATGTCACAGTGGGGTAAAGAAAGGGACACAGAGCTGTGAACTCCTGAAAACGTCCAGAATGTTCCGACTGTTCTCCATGTCTTGGTATTTTGACCTCAGTTGACCCCTCCTCACGTCACAGCATCATATCTGTGTGGTGAACCTGAGTCCGCCCTACAACCATCGTGGACTCAGCTGCCCGACGCTGCATGGCATCGCTCTTTAATTCATTTACAGGCTCATTATCACACGGGGACATGTCTACAACCACCGCCATCAGGGACTCACCTGGATCCAGCCTGGAAGACCCACCCTCAGAGAGGCTCCAGACCCTCAGAGAGACTCCAGACCCTCAGAGAGACTCCAGACCCTCAGAGAGGCTCCAGACCCTCAGAGAGACTCCAGACCCTCAGAGAGGCTCCAGACCCTCAGAGAGGCTCCAGACTCTCAGAGAGACTCCAGACCCTCAGAGAGGCTCCAGACGCTCAGAGAGGCTCCAGACGCTCAGAGAGGCCCCAGACCCTCAGAGAGACTCCAGACCCTCAGAGAGGCTCCAGACCCTGAGAGAGGCTCCAGACCCTGAGAGAGGCCCCAGACCCTCAGAGAGGCTCCAGACTCTCAGAGAGTCTCCAGACTCTCAGAGAGTCTCCAGACTCTCAGAGAGGCTCCAGACCCTCAGAGAGACTCCAGACCCCAGAGAGGCAGGACTCCGGTCTCTCAGAGAGACAGGACTCCGGTCTCTCAGAGAGACAGGACTCTGGTCTCTCAGACTCTCAGAGAGGAAGGACTCCGGTCTCTCAGAGAAACAGGACCCTGGTCTCAAAGAGATACAGGACCCTGGTCTCTCAGACTCTCAGAGAGGAAGGACTCCGGTCTCTCAGAGAGACATGACTCTGGTCTCTCAGAGAGACATGACTCCAGTCTCTCAGAGAGAGCAGGGTCCTGGTCTCAGGGTAGATTACTGATCTTAGGGTCAAACCTAAGGTTGTCATGGTTGCAGAATGAAAACTAAAATAAGATTAAGAGGAGACCTGAAGTCCCAGTCACCCAACATTCATGGAGTCAAAGTGCAGCTCCTGCCAGCTGTCCACACGGCACAGTGTGCATGAACTCCTCTTATGATATGTCCTTCCATATCTCAACGACTTCAACCTGCTGCAGAAAAACAGACTGAAGACGCCACTTTGTCTTTTCTGTCTCAAACAGGTTGGACAGTAAAAAGAGCCGACCTCATGGCTCAGGAACAGCTGCAGCAGCGTGCAGAACGTCGTGTGTTTAACAGGCTCCCCCAGCAGGTTGACTGTTTACTCTCAGCTCTCCTGAAGCACGGCTAAATGAGTCAGGACCACGTCACCTCCTCCGTGACTGGGACACACCATGTTGACTTCTATTTAGATAGTCATGGCTCTTTGATTGAATCAAACCCTCCTTTTGTCCCTCAGGACAGATATGAGGCCGAGCTGCTGATGTGACCTCACCCTGCCACACAAAAGCCGCCTCTGTGCACAGGCTGCTCACAATGGCGGTGCGAGCAGGCCGAGGCCGGGATGAAAGCGCTCCTCAGTGTTTGGTGACAGTTATTACCCCCTCCACTGAAAGCAAATACCTGTGGGCCAAGATAGCATTATCTTATTGTGGGGCTCACCGGGGGCTGGCCTGTAATCAGGGCCTGCGCTCCTCCCCAGGTTCCACGCCGCCCCCCTCCCCCTTCATCTCCACCATGCAGCCACGAGGTGCTCTGTGGACGCCTTTAAAGGGACAGCGTGTCCAACGGGCTGAGACACGAGAAGGTCACTCCTCCCTCGCCTGTTTGAACTGTGTTTATATATCAAATAAAGGAGTTCTACTCTAAGCTAAGCTACCTGCTGAAGGTTATTGCTCAAAGGTACGTGAGCAGTGGGACTGTGGTTCATGCTGTATATTTATCTGGATTTCTCAGGCCATCAGTCAGCGGACTGATTACATCATCATTATAGCGTCGGCCATGTTGGATGTCTGCAGCCTCCTGAGAGCTTCTCTCTCAATGCGTTGGTCAAGGGCACCCCGGCAGTGCTCAGGAAGTGGTTTGGCACCTCTCCAGCTAGCAGAAAAATGTCCACATTTGGTCCGCACCGGGACAAAATGTTTGGTGTGGGAAGCGGAGGGTCGCTGTTTCCCAAACCAAAGTTCTGGTCCCCCTGGACTGAGCGGACCAGGCCCGAGCGGTCTGGACTGAGCGGACCAGGCCCGAGCGGTCTGGACTGAGCGGACCAGGGCCGAGCGGTCTGGACTGAGGTGAACGACACAAACATGTTTCCTATAATGTCAAACTTATTAACAGCTGCTCTGCTGTCGGCATGGCGACCACATCAGAGACACTTTTAGACGTTCTGGTTAAATCTTCTTAAAACGGCTCCAAACCTCAGCGGGAAAAACCCATGTGACCCTCTGCCCGTCTGTTCTACACAATAAACTCCTCACAGCACCACGAGGGGCGGGGCCAAGGTGACATCAACTTATTTACACATGATCGATCGATCAATTACTCACTCCACCCCCAGGGTAAAATAAGAGACAGGCTGTAACAAAGACACGAGACAAATAAGGACAGAGGGACAGAGGGAGGGACAGAGGGACGAGGCAGAGGGACAGAGGGACGAGGCAGAGGGACAGAGGGAGGGACAGAGGGACGAGGCAGAGGGACAGAGGGAGGGACAGAGGGACGAGGCAGAGGGACAGAGGGAGGGACAGAGGGACGAGGCAGAGGGACAGAAGGACGAGGCAGAGACAGAGGGACGAGGCAGAGACAGAGGGAGGGACAGAGGGACGAGGCAGAGGGACAGAAGGACGAGGCAGAGACAGAGGGATGAGGCAGAGACAGAGGGAGGGACGAGGCAGAGGGACAGAAGGACGAGGCAGAGGGACTGAGAGACGAGGCAGAGGGACAGAGGGAGGGACAGAGGGACGGACAGAGGGATGAGGCAGAGGGACAGAGGCAGAGGGAGGGACGAGGCAGAGGGACAGAGGGAGGGACGAGGCAGAGGGAGGGACAGCGGGAGGGACAGGGATCCATCAGAGAAAAGGAAAGTGGCTGGGAGTCTGGTTCAGGACCTAAGTGGTTTAGCCTGAAGAATCCAGATCAAGACAAACTCCCAGCAGGTGTGATCAGATTAGCTTTCCCCTCCTGCTGCAGGAATCATGTTTATTGTCTGGTGACGTGTCATCAGGTTACAAATGGACCTGAAGTCCAACACATCCATATGTAATGAAAGGTGCATGTGGACAGTGTGGCAGCTGGTTAAAGGTCAGAGGTCAGCTGATACTGGAGTGAATGACACTGCAGGTCTGATCATGACCTCTCCAGGGTCTCTCCAGTGTGACTCTGACTCACAGCGACCCACGCTCTACTTCTGTCCAAATCCTTCAACAACACAGACAGCAGCCTTTTAGAGAAGCAACCAGAGAGAAACTTTAAACCAGTGGGTTTAGGGAAGTGATGCTTCACCAGCTCCTCACTTCCTTCATCATCTCCACTAACAGTGACAGGACACCAGGGGATTTCCACGACTGTGACATGAGGAACACACACATCAATAACAGATAATCAATGTCCCTTCACACGTCCCTGACAGAGAAGGGCCTGATATCAAATCATGTGTTCCCACCCTGCTGAGCGTCATGACGAGGATCTGAGGGGCGACCTCCTTCTCCTGACTTCCCCCACAGATGAACAAATACTGATGTAACTACGACTAGTTTAAGAACATTACCGTACTGTAAGTATGAGATTAAACCGCACATATACCCAATGGAAGATCCTGTCTTATCACTTAAGCACATCTGACACGTGCTTCATATTATTTAAAGGGCCAGCGCTCCTTAATCACACGTCCAGATCAGCAGATCGCTCTTCAAACGCTTCACAACAACTCGCCACCTTCTCCACGAACGTTTGAGGAAAAGTTGCACACAGTAAACATTCAAGGTGATAAATATCATGCATGTGTTTATTCAACATGCGTAGCTGCTTCCTTTAAAGAGGGGAGGGTATAATAGGTGCATCCTTGAAATGTGTACTGTCATAAACAGAGCCCACACAGAAGGCTGTGATGCACCACTCCCCTGCACACCTGTTGTTATTAAAAGCATGAAGCGTGTTCAGCCAGGTGTTGCTAAGCACAGGAGCTGCCTCACTCTCATACTTTGCCCCTTGAGAAAATAATCAAAGCACAGACGAAAAGCTTCCAAATCAAAGCGTGACCTCACACATCTGAGGAAACTCTCTTCATCACAAACCAGAAGCCCTTACTCTTCTGTTGTTTAAGCATCAACAGGAGCCTTACCCAGCGGCTCGTACGTGGACTCCTTCAGGTGCACGCTCGACTCATCCTAAGTCCTTCAGAGAGAGAGCAGGTGTGTTTATACTAAGCAGGTATCCACAGCAGGCCGTGCGAGCGCTCACCACACTGATTACACCGAGCTAAATTTGGCTTTGTGCTAACACAGACAGTAGGCAGATCAAAGCCCTGATGTCAGAGGGGAGGGGCGGAGCCTGCAGGCCGCAGGTCAGGTGTCTGCTGTTACCTTCCCGTCTTAAAAAAGGATCTTAGTTTAAAGCACGGGAAAATATACCGTAGTCCAATCTGTGTATCAGTCAGAGTGATCAAATAATCAGCGTGTCACTGAGATAATACACAGAGCTGAGAACTGTGTCTGAGTTGATGTAAAAATGCACGAGACAGCATGGTCAACAGCTGCTCAACCTCCAGCCATTCATTCCAGGGAAACATCTGCTGAACATTAACAGAGACGACTGCTAATTATTGTCATATATTCATGTCTCTCTGCCTGCAGAACACATCGACTGGAAGCGGCCTGATGTGCAGAGAACAGAGTGCTAAATAAAGTCTGCAACAACAACATGCCGAGGCTGCAAAAATCATTCCCATTCAAAATGAATTAAGTCCATTGATTCGCTGCATTTCTTTAGCGGATAATTCAGTTTAATATTTTGGAGGCTGAGATGATGCGTGGACCTTTAAAGGTCACATGACCTCCTCCTCTTATTCAGGTGAAATCAGTGTCCTCGCTCCTCTTCATCATGTGTGTGAAGTGTGTTGTTGTAAATCCACTCTGATCCTGTATTTGATCATGTCTATAAACCCCTCTATTTCAGCCCTGCTCAGAACAGGCTGTTTCTGTGTCTGTAGCTTTAAATATGTAAATGAGCTGTGTCTGACCACGCCCCCTCCCTGGAAGGGCTCGGGTGTACTCGCTGCTTTCTGGCTCCATGTCCTATTGTTTACGGTGAGAAGGCAGACTCAGAGGGCAGAACAAACACCTAGCTGTGGGAGTGTCACCCACCTGGGGGAGGGGCTACTGCCCTTTGTGATGTCATGAAGGGGACATCTCCAAACGGCCTGTTTGAGCACACATTTTCTGATAAGTAGTGCAGGACACCGTGCCGTTAGGACACGTTATACACATTTAATTTGACATCTAGAGACAGATCATGAACATGAAGAGATTTAATATGAGTCAGACTTTAACACGGGGGGTCTTTACCTAAGAGGGTCTACATGCTCACTCTGAACCACAACATCCCTGTTAATTAGGTGGGGAAACATCTATGTCACTATGTTCATCCCTTATTTCTAACATCTGATGAAAAAGAAGAAAGAGCATCAGTCAGGAAGATCTCAGCAGCTCAGGAGAGACTGTGTGTTTGGAAACGTCTGACTGGGAAATGAGATTTGTCAGCAGACCTGCTGGAGTTTCTTATTTTGAACAGCGACTCAAGTGTCGTCCATGTGAGAGGTTTCAAATGGTCCTGCAGAGGCAGCAGATGGCTGTATGTGCACTGAAGCTCAAAAACACATGCTATATGGACACGGTGAGTCAGATGGTATCAGCCCGTCTCACCGCTCTGACCTGAAGCGGCCTGCTCCATGTTATCACGCCAGTGGCTGGATAATACAGCATCACAGTCACCAAAGAAAATAAACTAATGAGACTCATCATAAATATGAGATCCTGATGTCACTGCTGCGCGTGAGCTGAGACCGATACAGACAAATATGAACTCGCCACTATGATCGCTTTCTCACCCCAAGTGCAATAATCACAACAATAATAATCATTGTTTTAAGCCATATTTTGTATATTTTGCTTTTCCCCCCCCAATGGAGAGTGTTTGACCTTATTCTTTATATTGTTACCTGATACATTTGATTTGTATTTGTGTCTCATATGCTGCTGGAAAGCTCCCAAAGGGATCAATAAAGTTCAGTGTAGGTCTTTCTCAGCGTGCGTGCTTCCCGTTGTTGTTAAAGGAGATTGTTTTAATAAACGGAGCCGTGGACGCCATCACTCTGCGTCTGAGCCCATCAGTCTGTTCTAACCTGAGGGAGGAAACTTCTGCTGGAGACAGACGGAGATCTGATTTGAGCTCGGACACACGAGGACAATTTGAAGCTGACAGTAAATATCCCGCTCTGTCCTGACCGTCCAGTTTCTGCAGGTTTCTATTTGCACGCTTGTATTTGAGCTGCTGTTTGTTTTGGGACTGCTTCCTGGAGGGTCTGCACACAAAGCTTCAGGTCGGCCCATGAGGAGAACTGTGACTCTCACTCACAGTGAGGTGTGTGAATGAAAAGCAAACAGGACATTTAGAGTGTCTGGAGCGGAGAGGTGGACTGAAAGGCCGCCTGAGGGGTCCAACTGAGGCCGACCCACTTCAGTTCTGAGAGATGTGAACAGATGCTGATAGTTTTATATAATCACTAATAATGTTGTTGTTGGTATCATGTGTAAGGCGACACAAGGCTGTAGTAAAGAGCTCAAACATTTCTTGATCTGTGACGTAGATCTTCCCCGTCACTCGATATCCCATACGTACATTACGTCAACCATCGGACCCGGTGCTGATACTAAATCGGATCGGTTCCGTCAGCTACTCCAGGAGGGGAGTTGGAGGTACGGGGCATGTACAGAGGCTGTAGTCCTCGCTGCAGTGTCTGTGGGTCCTGATCCGACCTCAGGTGGGACTTCCTGTCTCTGTCTTCAGCGCTCTTATCCAATCAATGACCCAGAAAGTTCCTTAAAGATATTCCTAACGTACCGACCTGCCCTTCCTTGGTCTTTGGCAGCACGCTCCCGTCGACCTGCTGCCCACTGAAGAGTGTGACTGTTATTAACACTGACTTCATGATAACACAGAGGCTGGAACAGCTTGAAGCACCAAGTCTGCTCTGATCATCTCCCGGAGAAAAGGGGAGTGGACACCAAACATGCAGAAAGGTCCGCTGTTTTGGAACAATGAGTGCGGCGCTGTTTGGCGTGCTGAGAGGATTCCAGGGACTCCAGACTTAACAAAAACTAAGTCAAGGCTGTTTTGTGAATCTCTGCAGGGAAGTCAGCGGCCAAACAAAAGAGAGAGCGCCGCATGGTGAAGCTGTACCTGTGATTACACTGCGCTCATCCTGCTCCTTCATGACGGGCTTTGTGGAGTCTCAGCTGGGAGCCAGCAGAATCCTCGTGATGATCTTCAGAACCCTGAACCTCCTCTTTCATTCGTCTGTGGCGCTGAAGCTAACTGCACGTGTGTGACAGACACGACCCGACGACTCTGACAAGGAAACTGTTCCAGAAGGGTCGGTTAGCCTGCTGCAGAAAAACTGCTTGCTTGGGTTTGACCAATCAGCATACAGATGTATGGACCGATCACAGTTCATAGAAAAGGGGGGGTAATCAATAATTAATAGTGAACTGTACTTGTAGGTTTAGAGTGTTTGAGTCTGTGCAGCCATGATGGAGCCTTCATTTTTTAGAGTTAAAGATTTGAGATGATGCAGCCACACGGTCACCTCCTCTGCACGGTCTGACACGAGGACGGGGAAGACTCTGATGTAAAGAACAGAGGAGCGCGTCCTCAGGGAGGAACACAGAAGGAGGGTGACTAAGCTGCCCCGAGTCAGATACGCTGAGTCAACGCTGACTGGACGACGTCTCAGTGACAGTAAGAGAAACGGATCATTGTAAAAAAACAAGGCGGCGGCGAGGAGTCCAGACGTTTTTACGAGGGCCGTGCTGGACAAAGTACACACCTTCAAGACTTGAGTCAGAGTTTGGATCCTCCTGGTCAGATTCTGTCTTCAGTTACGAGTGCAGTCAGTCACACAGGAAGTTACAGATTTACACCTCCAAAATAAAAGAACTACTACAAAATCATGATGAGCAGATAATCAACTTAAAGGAGCAGTCTGTAGCTCCGCCCCCTAGTGTTTAAAATGAGTACTGCAGTCTAAACTCTAATCATCACAGAGAGCTGGCTCCGCCCCTCCTCTCACACAGCTCTGCATGTGGTGGACACTGTAGCTTCAGTGTTTAGCCAGCTCTGCATGTGGTGGACACTGTAGCTTCAGTGTTTAGCCAGCTCTGCATGTGGTGGACACTGTAGCTTCAGTGTTTAGCCAGCTCTTCATGTGGTGGACACTGTAGCTTCAGTGTTTAGCCAGCTCTGCATGTGGTGGACACTGTAGCTTCAGTGTTTAGCCAGCTCTTCATGTGGTGGACACTGTAGCTTCAGTGTTTAGCCAGCTCTGCATGGGTCTGTAAACCTCTCTCTTCAAAGCCCCGCCTACCTTCTCTGGTCCAATCAAATCCAGACCCTTCAGGAGCAGAATCTAAAGTCAGAAGGAGGACATACTGGCTGCTGCACGTTTCTTTCATGTCTGATCATCATGTCTGACTAACTGGACCTTTAACTGCAGTAATCAGGTAAATGTACTTCCTCATGTCTATCAACATGTTGAAGTAGAGATTGTTCCTATGAATCATTCTCAGTAAAACGTTTCCTCGTGGTATCCGTCATAAAACAGGTTCTGCATCCTCACATTATATTTGCTGCACCTTCCCTCCTTACAGGTTTATGATCCACCCAGTGATTCAATATCCTCCTCATGGGTGTTGTTCTGTTGTTGTTGTGACAGCATGCAGCTCACAAACACTGTTCAGATATGACATCCACTCTGATCACATGTTGATCTGTCTTCTCTTTAAACACACGCTGAATGAGAGCAGGCGACCCTGGAAGGACTGAAGGAGATATGTGCTCCCTGAGGCAACGTCTGAGCAAACCCATGGGGTGTGTTCCAACACTGAAGAGGGAGGGCGTCCATGTTTACAGGCCTGCCCTTTGAACGTGTTGGAGTGGGTGAGGTCATGAGTGGAAATGAATTAGTAGGCTACTGTTCCCCTCACATGTGCACATCCACCCACTTTCATGTGAAGAAGAGGAAAAACCCTCCAACAGTGTCTGTGCTGTTGATCATTGACTCGGTCCTTATCTTCATGTTCTTCATGTTATCATCACATTGATCATCACACATGCAGCTTTAAGGTCCTCACTCATTCAACATGTTGGGAAGATCATCTCTGGAGCTTCTATGAGACTAAAACAATCACACAAACAGAATTATAAACATGTCGCCTGCTTCTTTATCATCCTCCCTTTAAACCACTCTAAACTGATGTCTGAGCCTTTTAAATCCCCTAAACACGACCTGCAGAGTCCCTGTCCCGGACTCTTGGTCCTCTTTAGTTTGAGTGGGATCATTTTTCTCTTCATGTTTCCCTCGGCCTGTCGACGACTTCACAAGTTCTCACATTTGGCCCTGCAGGCTGTGAAAGAGGATGTCATGGCTACCAAGCAACAAGTGAGCAGGCAGCAGCCATTTAACAGCTCAGAGACAACATGCAGGCTGTTCAGGACACACTACAGACACTTCTCCCTTTAACATGGCTCCTCTTACCTCACGCTGCCGCTGCAGAAGAAGAAGGAGAAGGTCGGTGTGGAGCTGAAGCGGCTTTAGGACGCATAATAAGAATCCTCTAATGGGCGCACGTGAACACTTTGAAGCGGCGGCTCAAACGTCCTGATCAAAAGAAAACTTGGTCCCGTGGACAGGAACGCGCCTGCGTGGGTCTCAGAGTCCCCGGTCACCGGAGGATTGACTGTCCGCACTTTCGTCCAGTTGTTAGCGTTTCCCTGGACACCTCGGGGGGAGGAGCCTGCAGGGACTCCCGGTGGGATTGTTCTCGGAGCTCACGCGCTCACGCAACAGGAAGTGAGAAACTTTAAAAAGTTTCAAGTCGGAAGACACAAAGTGAGGAAAGTGTCCTCTTAACAGCCATCTGTGGATACAGTGTTTAATGTGTTCACTTCTGTAAAACATGAACGGACAAAGTGTCGCTCCGAAATCTCAAAGATGAAGCCAGCAACAATGTTGCAACTTCCGTTTTAGGATTTTCAC
>NC_136693.1:30705702-30728202 GCF_947650265.1 Symphodus melops
TGTTCCAGCTGACACACGTCGGGTTTCAAAACGTCTGACAGCATGAAGATCAAGAGGATCTCTGAAACCTCACTGTGGGTTGAAGCTGTCTCATTTCTTGGCATCACAGTTCACTCAAACTGCCTCCCACCGTCTGTTTGAGCACAGCTTCTTTATTTTCTAAGTGCCAACCCTAAAGCTGCGACTCTCCTCCACTTATTTCACACACATTCTCTGCAGCTGTCAGCTTTAGAATCCACTCTGGATGTGGGATTTCCGTGCACTCCCTCGTTGTTGTTTTTCGTCTGCGAGCATCAAGGCGTGCAGCAGACTGATGTGGATGCTGTGTGCTGTAATTACACAGATAACGCTCTACCTGTCGGGCTGCTGTCACTCAGCAGGTGTGATTGGGTAACGTCCCACGCTGTCCTCCAATGTCCTGCTGTAACAGATCCAGTGACGACACCACGGAGCCCCTGATGTCCTGCGCTGGCTGTGAATCTGTTGGTTAGCTCTCGGTGTCTCAGGGAACGTAACAACGTGGGCGCTCCTCCAGGATCCTGTTCAGCTGGGTCGTTCCAGTCCTTCCCTCAGGCCCTCGTCGAGGACTGGCCCGGGACTGCGTTGCCTGTTTCGTGGGTTATGGGGAGTCCCAGAAGGCAGACAGGTGGAGTTTGGTGTCGGGCAGGATCTGTAAAGATAATTTTTCCTGTTTTTTCACTCGTAGAAGTGGATCTGCCGTCTGATGGCCCACAGATTTCCTTACTCCCCTCATCTCGTTTCCATCCCAGGAAAACGTAACAGCATCCATCGTCAGTCTTCAGACACGACCTGAAAGTTAGTGTTTGTAAGAACAGAGGACATCGTCGAATTCTTCATTATTACAAACGATGTCAAGGTTTCAGTTTCTACATTTAGTCAGTTTTATTAATAAATTCACTGTTGTGATTAGTTTAGTTTCGTTGAGTGTATTAGCAGATTATTTCGTGGACAATCCCCTTTCAAAATAAAAGGAGCAGCTGTCGTCCTCAGCCAGTTGTAAATCTGCAACCTAACGTACATAATAAAACAATTAAAATACAATAAATGATCTGTGATAAAAGAGAGAGAGGCGTACAGACTCCATGTAATCATTGATTTAGTTAAAGGGATGTTAAGACGTGAAGACGAAAACCAGGAAGAATAAATCGATGAGTTGTGCGTCAAACGTTCGTACGAAAGGTCGAAACACAGATTGGTGAGTAAGGGACGTTGTCGTGATGAAACAAAAACAGGAACTTTGATCTCTAATGTTGACTGAAGCTCTGTGTAGAAACTGAGAGTCTCCAAACATCGTCTGAGTCAAGATGTGCTTCCACATGTGTCCACAAGATGTCAGTGTCTGCAGCGCTGCAGGTCACTAAATCCACTTGATCCCATCAGCCGGGATTTACTAACTCTGTGGAGTCAACACACACCACTGTTACACAACTCTGTGTGTGTGTGTGTGTGTGTGTGTGTGTGTGTGTGTGTGTGTGTGTGTGTGTGTGTGTGTGTGTGTGTGTGTGTGTGTGTGTGTGTGTGTGTGTGTGTGTGTGTGTGTGTGTGTGTGTGTGTGTGTGTGTGCGTGTGTGTGTGTGTGTGTGTGTGTGCGTGTCAATATTTAATTAAGATATCAATTTAAACTGAATTTGAGACGAAGTTTTCGCCCCTGCGTCTCCGTCTACATGTACTTACTGGACGCATGTATGTGTGAATGCACGCTGTCCTGGATGCACGCCAGACGCCCGATCAGGTGACTTAAGTCGACCCGGCTGTCCAACCAAACAACAGGGATTTGAAGAGCCACCCCCCCCCCCACACACACACACACACACACACACACACATCCCTCCTCCATTCACTGAAGCCCAGCAGATTAACCCCCTCAGATCTCTCCTCTTTAATTAGCAGTAAACAGGAGGAAGTGAGGCGTGCCCATCGCAGCGAGCGCTCCACAGGAGTCCAGGCGGGGGCAACAAGGTCTGTCCTATTGATGCTGACACATAACCTCAGACTGTCTCTGTGTCTCAGGCTGAGAAGAAGGGAAGGAGCCACATCCAGGATGTGTCCATGTCATGCACACAACTGCTGCGTATCCAAATCCAACTTTCAAACATCCCCCTTTTAAAAGTTTGAAAGTGACGAGATTAAAGAAAGTCAGAGGAGGCAGCAAACAGAGCTGAAAGACCTTGTAACAGTAATTGTACCAGCAGGGTTTTGCTTGCTGTTGTCCTCCTCTGCCTTGTTATCTTGAAGTTATTTGGTGCCCACGTACAGCTGGGGCACTTCTTTGAAAAAAAGAAGGAAAGAGAAATGAAACTTGAGGAGGTGATAGAGACACCCTGAGGGGCTTTTAAAAGCATATTTCACAGAGATCTGACTGGAAGCAAACAACACCAACATTTATCAAGAGTTGTTGTTAGATAAGAAAAGATGAGAAAGTAAATCATTTCCTTTACTTCCATAGAGCTTTCTGAAGCATGTGCATGAGAACGAGCGCTTCGAATCCCTGATCATCAACAACGAGCAGCTAATTGTAAAGATGTCAGAGGTCAGTGGAGACAACGTTCACACGCCACAGCGCTCATCTTTGGGTGCACTGGAAGGAAGTATTGAAGCACACGGTGGTTTTGAAGTTAGACCAGTAAGTCAGAGGGAGAGGGTTTATCACTTCTTCCCAGAATCCTCCCCCTGGATGCCATTCATTTCCTGGATGTTTGCATGAGACGCCGCCGCGATGAGTAGCAGGGATTGGCTGAGCCCCGCCTCCGGAGGCCGCCCCTGCAGGGACCATCAAATCTAATCCCGACGTGTCCGCCAGAGGACGAAGCTCTGCAGATGAAGGGCAGGGCCGTGAGCGAGAGTGTAGCACGTTAGCAGCTAAACGCTAACTTTCCCCCTCTCGGGGATTGCATCAGGATGTGATTCACTTCTTTGCAGAGCTCACTGTTGGACAAACATGCCAGATTATTCTCATGGACAGGCCCGAAAATGTCCCGATGGCGTTATGATGACCTCCAGCATATGATTGGTGGAGAGTGTGTCAGGATGGAGGGGCGGGGCATGGAGGAGGGTTTAAAAGTAGACCGGTGAAGACAGAGAGTGTGGGGGCTAAATTTAGCCAATGGCTCTGCTGGGGTGGAGCTAATCCTCTTTGCACTAGAATTATCTGGCCTTCGGATTAGAGAGCTTTGCCTCTATGCAAGACATCTACTCTGTATAATGATGTCCCACAGCAGGCCGTACCATGTCCCCAGGCGGGGTGGTTGAGGGGGCAGACTGGCTGCTGCAGTGAATGAAGACTTATCGAACACTGTAAAGTTCACTGGAATGTTTGCATTATGCATGATGTAGTAAACAAGCAGCTGGAAAAGATGGCACATAAAAAAATGTTTCTTCTGCCTGGAATCTCCTCGTAATAAAACATTATTCAAGAGTATAAGTCAGTCACACAGAAGACCTCACAAGGTCAGCGAGGAGGGTCACAAGACGAACGACAACAAAGGATGCAACTGAGCAGAACAACACAAACAACAAACAGTTGGAAAAAAGACAATTTAAATATCTTAACGGAGCAGTCTGTACCTCCGCCCCCTAGTGTTTAAAATGAGTACTGCAGTCTAAACTCTAATCATCACAGAGAGCTGTCTCCCCCCCTCCTCTCACACAGGTCAGCATGTGGTGGACACTGTAGCTTCAGTGTTTAGCCAGCTCTGCATGTGGTGGACACTGTAGCTTCAGTGTTTAGCCAGCTCTGCATGTGGTGGACACTGTAGCTTCAGTGGTTAGCCAGCTCAGCATGTGGTGGACACTGTAGCTTCAGTGTTTAGCCAGCTCTGCATGTGGTGGACACTGTAGCTTCAGTGTTTAGCCAGCTCTGCATGTGGTGGACACTGTAGCTTCAGTGGTTAGCCAGCTTTGCATGTGGTGGCCACTGTAGCTTCAGTGTTTAGCCAGCTCTGCATGTGGTGGACACTGTAGCTTCAGTGTTTAGCCAGCTCTGCATGTGGTGGACACTGTAGCTTCAGTGTTTAGCCAGCTCTGCATGTAGAGACACTGTAGCTTCAGTGTTTAGCCAGCTCTGCATGTGGTGGACACTGTAGCTTCAGTGTTTAGCCAGCTCTGCATGTGGTGGACACTGTAGCTTCAGTGTTTAGCCAGCTCTGCATGTGGTGGACACTGTAGCTTCAGTGTTTAGCCAGCTCTGCATGTGGTGGACACTGTAGCTTCAGTGTTTAGCCAGCTCTGCATGGGTCTGTAAAGCTTTCTGCGTTCTAACCTCTCTCCATGTTTCATCTCCAACATTGATCCTAGTTTGAGCAGCTTTCTGCTGCTGGAGCTTATTAGAAACATGCAGAGGCTTTTTAGCTCGGGTACAATCACTTCTATCTGAAGCAGTTCCACTGCCCGCTTCCATCGCTGCAACACCTGTTCACCTGATAACTGCTCTCATATCTGGCAAACCCAGGGGCGTCCAAAACGGCCTTCAAAGCCCCGCCTACCTTCTCTGGTCCAATCAAATCCAGAGCATTCAGGAGTAGAATCTAAAGTTAGAAGGAGGACATACTGGCTGCTGCATTGTTGAAGAGAAGCTTCAACACAGCAGGTTTCCTTCATGATCACACAGGAAGAGAGCAGCTCTCTGATTGGTTCTCTGAGTATCTGAGAGATCACCAGGAAGTTCTGCTGCATGAAATCGTTGTGCACCTAATAATCAGTCTACACTCTTTTGTTCTGTTCTTTTTCTCTCATTCGTTCATGAATTTGTCAAACATATCTCTAATTGAACGCCATTAAAGTGTCCGACTGCCATTTTGGATTTCTGCAGCGTCTTCTCCATGTCATGTCCTCTCCCCGCCCCCGACACTGTGATGGACATGTGAGAAAAAAAGCACTCGGGAAGATTTAATGGAGGAGACAAAGAGAGCAGCTCCCTGAGTTATTCAAACACTGTGCTGTGATTGACAGAGAGGAGGTTGATGCTTCCTTACAGTTCTGCCCGCGTTACGTTTTCCTCACACTACATACTGGTGTAAATGTTCCCACACACACACACACACACACACACACACACACACACACACACACACTCTGAGGGCTGAGTAAAAACAAGCAGCACAAAGAGGGTTTGGATTGGAAGACGGAAAACACTGGAGGCCTCTCGGGGCCCGAGTAATACATCCATATATTAAAAGCTTTTTATATAGTATAACATGCTATCATGTGGGAAGCGCCTGGCATCGCTCCACCACATCATCTCACAGTAACTGCTGCTCTCTCCTTGGCTCTCCCTGTCTGTATATTTTCTGTATGTAAACGGCAGGTATGAGATGTGGTGCAGGAGAGCTGTGATTATCCATCTCCTGCAGAAGGCGCCACTCAGACACATCCATAATCACCTCTGTGCACATCCGCAGCCAGCAAGATGAACCGCTGGGCCTTCCTCCGTGCTCCCAGGGAAGAGGAGTTTTCTTTTTTTTTTTTCTTGCTGGATGCTTATTCAGAACGACTCGGGATGGATGAGCGGCTCCAGCAGCGAGTCGATGTCTCACTCAAGGACAGTGTGACAGGATATGCAGCTATTTCAGGGATGTGTCCTTCTGCTTATGTGACTTTAGACAAGAAATCTGTCTTAACAGGCCGTCACAGTCCCACACTGTGATGACACCGGCTCTCACAAACACCTGCTGCAGAGTTTGAAAGCAATCTAA
The DNA here is from genome assembly GCF_947650265.1 of Symphodus melops. Lineage (NCBI taxonomy): Eukaryota > Metazoa > Chordata > Actinopteri > Labriformes > Labridae > Symphodus > Symphodus melops. The sequence goes on from NC_136693.1 coordinate 30,711,414, forward strand.
AACATGCACGCTCTTGGACACCTCTTCACAATGATTGCAATGCCTCAGATCTCAAATCTCCATGACAACGCGTTTTTGCACTGCTGAAGTGTCCTTGAGCAAAAATGTATACAGACTTTCTAGCAGCTGCTGCTCTGGCAGCCTGGCTCTCGGCAGAGGAACGTTTGCAGAGATCAAGAGTATCAGCTGAAATCCTGCAGAGCGTCTCCACAGTTTGCAGACGCCATCAGCTGGGCCTGTTGCTATTTACACTTGATGGAGCGTACCATTCGCTCCCTCAGGTGGGGGGGCTGGTTCCGGGGAGTTTCCTGTAGGGATGAGTGCTGGTCAGGGAGGGGTGGTGTGTGTGTGTGTGTGTGGGGGGGGGGGATCGTGAGGTTGTATCCTAATCCCTCAGCCTTGGCAGCAGCACGGCCTCAGGCTAAAGTGACATGTCGGCTTTGGACATATGAAAATGCTTTCTGGACTTTAGCAATATTTGATCTTTGTTTCGTTCAGGCGTCATTTTTGTTTTTTAAGGGAATGCCAACTCTGGTAAGACTTCTTTTCTTCATCTTCAAATGTTGTACACTGTGATGCTGCATTGATTCTTTTTGAGGGAGCCAAACACATGATCCTGATATATCTCCAGGCGTGACTTTATAAAAACCTTTTGAGTAGGTTTTTAGGACTTCCTGCTGTATCTGCCAACATGTCCAACATTTCTTAGACTTTTCAACCTTTTGATTTACAGAAGCATTCTCACATCTGTGTTTGAATTTCCTTTGTTGCTCATAAAACAAACAGCCTGCTGTCACACATTAGTTTTCAGTTCGGGTGCTTCACTGCATCAATCCAACATTTCACAAGGTCACGAACGGTCACACTTTTAATCTAACGACGGTATCTTACTCAAAAACATGTTGCTAATAATAGTGCCTGAAAGGTAAGCAGGCGGATTGTCCTTTACCCTCTTTAGGTCTCAGACCATCTGAGATGAACTCCCGAGGATGCACTCTGTCAAAAGATGCTTTTCATGTGAAGATAATGTCCCGATCGTCGGCCCCCTCGCCCTGCGGGTCACAGACGCTCTGTTGGTGCACGCTGGGAGGAAACCTTTTAGTTTCCAGAGAAGCAATATTTATACCGCTACGCTGATGACACCGTTTACTATCATGCTTAAAAAAACAGCTCAGGTTTGAATTTAACTAAACAAACAGTTTGTTTAGTGTGGATCCAAAATCACGTGAAGCAGAATCTGTGCAGGAGACGAAATCATCATGTAAAAGTGAGATTATTATTATTATTAAGTCAGGGTCCGAGGTGGGCCACGCCCCTGCACGCTGGTCCTCACATGAGTGTTGAAGAATTAAACTCTGACTGCTTCTGGGTAACCTTTGAGCAATGCACAAACATGAATCCCAGACCAGCAGAGGAAGAAGGAGTGCATGCAGGTACCTGATGAATCCCAGGAAGACTCTTCACCCTCTCATGACATGTTGTGACATTATTATGAAATTAAACAAACGTCATCCGATCTTCGCGGGTGGAGAAACCGCTGAAGTGAGGACCGCAGAGTTCGGCTCCGTCCAACTAATAAATAACGTGAGCGGTGAAAGGTCACTGGTGAAATTGAGATGGCGTTTTGTGAATTACCCTGTGACCTCTCTGCTTCCCGTTGAAGCTCACACTCACATCGATTTTCATGATTCAAAGGAACTCTTTTGACTTTTCAACACCGGGGACTCTCTAAGGGGGGAGGCGGACCATGACCTATTCAAACTCTGCACAGGCAGAAGTGCTGATCTGACTGTGTGTGTGTGTGTGTGTGTGTGGAGGAGGTTCAGGTTGATACACTGATGAACAGGAAGTAATCTATAAGTTATAAGAGAACAGCGAGCGAGGGAGACGCAGGAGGAAAGAGTGGAGACGGGCAGACTGACGGTTATGTAAGCACCAGCTGTGTGAGTAAAGGCCGGCTGCAGGATGATGAAAGCTACCGGGGCGAGCGTCCTCCCTCTCTCCCTCTCTCCTGAATTATTCACATTAAAGAAGGAAACAACAGAAAAAAGCAGCACGACACACCTGGAAGATTGCAAGTGCACGGCTGCAGTTCTGCTTGTTAGCAGCTAAATGGATGAAAGCGTCTTTGTCAGGATTTCAAATGTACAAAATCCAGGCGCAGGAAATACATTTTCAGTGCTTCAATCCAGACTCTATAATCCACCGTCGCTGTCAACCACCTCTGTGACGAAACAATAACACGAGGCAACAAGGGCAAAATGAAAAAAATAAATAAATCTGCAGTCTTAATCTGGATTAAATTACATCGTCCGTCATCCCGGCTCCAAACCAGAACAGACCACTTCAAACTGACGTCCACTCGTGTGAAACCTTAAGAAAATAACTGAAAGAATAATTCCATCATGAGAACCGTCCTCGGTTTGAAAATGCTCAAAGGAACCTCGGCGGCCTCGTTTACAGTACGGTGGCTGGGAAGTTCAAACCAAATTATAAAGTGTGAACGCTTGAGACAGATTTCCAAATGACGGTATCCTGCGGAGAACGACAGCCGTGATTCAGTGACCATAAAGTCCGTCTGACACGAACAACAGGCCAATAAACCAATCAACCCGCTCACGCCATCGCTTCAGGGTCGCTTCAGGGTCGCTTCAGGGTCGCTTCAGGGTCACTTCAGGGTCGCTTCAGGGTCGCTTCAGGGTCACTTCAGGGTCGCTTCAGGGTCGCTTCAGGGTCACTTCAGGGTCGCTTCAGGGTCACTTCAGGGTCGCTTCAGGGTCGCTTCAGGGTCACTTCAGGGTCACTTCTGGAATTCGGTACATTCCCTTTGTAAATTTGTAAATATGTTGGTAAAGTGTTTGGCGTCTTGTAAAAGTTCATCCAGCTGTGATTGGGCGAGAGACTGAGACACCCTGGACTGTTCTGCAGCCAATCACAGGGCTGACATGTAGAGACAGACGACCCGTCACACTCACACCTACAGACTGGTCAGAGTCAGCAGGTAACCAGCGTGTGTTTAGAGAGAACCCAGGCCATGCACAGAGAGGCAGACAGGGATTCAAACCAGCAACCTCCTCGCTGAGAGGGGACAGAATGTCTAAGACTTTGCAGAAGACTTTCAGACTTTTTAATTTTAAAAGGACAGCTCCCCCTCAGCCTGATGCTTCAAAGAGTCAAACTTTATTGATTTGTTCTGGACAAACAGAACAAATCTTCCTCTTCAGATCACAGTGTAAACATTATCTTCATTAAAAAACAACAACAACAAATGTGCATGGACGAAGGGCACACACACACACACACACACACGCATGTGTTGTGTACATGTCTTTTAAAAAAGAATTTTAATATTTCATTTCTCTCCACTTAATTTATTTAAAGCGATACACAACCTGCAGCTAGCAGCGTTAGCTTAGCTTGTCCTGGAAAAACAGAAGTCAGATTTCAGGATGTGAGACGGACTGCGGCTCGGTCTGTAGGGACTCGAGTGAGGAACCTGAGGGTCACCGAGTCTGGTAGCTGGAGAGGTGCCTTTGAGCAAGGCAACGAACCCCGACCCCCCCATAGGATGATTAAAGATTATCATCTTCTTCTTCATGAAGAGCTCTGAACAATACACAACAGGAAGAACACATTCAGAGTGTAGAAGCGAGTCTGCTCAAAGCGAGACGTCTGAGAGGAGAGATGAACACTTGAAGATAATTCTCTTCTCTATTTGTGCCTTTGTAAGTTTGAGTCAGCTGAGAATAGTCTGCTGCTTCTTCATGTTTAGCATCTCACAGAAGAGGCTAGCTTTAAAGCTAATCCCGGCCTTCAGGGTGCCCTTGAGCAGGATGCTGATGGGGACTGTAGACCGCAGAGCAAATCATCTCCGAACACGCAGTCGGACCAGCCGAAGAAGACGAGTTCTTTATTTTACACTTCAACAGTGGACTCTTTAATCAGCCCGTTTGTTTTAATGAATTGTGTTTTGCATTCAGCTTTGCCGCTGTGTTGTCTGTCACAGAACGTTTCTCCAATGCTTCATTCGTTATCTTTAAATAACAGATGATTCAGCCGCGGGCAAACACTTCTTTAATTGTGTAAGAGTGCACGCCAGCCGTCACTGTGCAAGTCTGTAACAGGAGCCATTAATGTGACAGCAAGCAACCACACAAAAAAGAATCCTGAAATACAATTTAATTTGTGTTATTGTCTTCCTGCTGGTGCCTCTGGACTCTGTTGAATAAAATAAAGACACATGTGAGTGTGTCATTGTTGCAGCAGTGCTGTGTGATGGATCAAAATGGCGTCAGAGTATTGGAGCAGGCAGGCGAAGAGATTATCTGGTTGAGTGGAAGGACACGCAACCTGCAGCAGAGCCCGAGAGTCCTGACCTGCTCTGTTCTGCTGATCAAACGACCGGCTCAAACAACTCCTGCACGTTCCCGTCTCTCACACTCAGATATAAATCAGGTTAAATGAATGATATCAACAGGACGAGGTCTCACAGACCATTTAAGGAAAAACACAAACCCAAATGTCAAAGACACGTCTCACTGTCCTGTGAAGACGATGATGATGATGATGATGATGTAGGTTTGGTGTTGTGACTGGATAATGTCACTTTCTACATATTAATGTCTCTGATTCTACAAAAGCTCTCGCTTGCTTTAATCCTGACCAACGCTCTGTCTCGTGTTTCAGGTCCGGCATGCAGTTCTGTGAAAAACAGCGAAGCTAAAAGTGCTGCAACTCAACCTCCGAGGCCTTCAATCTGAGACCTGGACCCCTGAGAAGATTAGGGTAAACCTGCAGTTTCTGTTTGACACCTGGAGCCCAGGAGACGAGGCAGCACTGAAAGCAACCTACGGCTACTCCAGAGGATTATGTCATTATAGCTGACAACTTGAGCTTCCTTCGAGTACGACGGCTACAAGTGGAAGTCAGTCCTGCTCCGCTCACACCCAGCAGGAACCATGGATGACCCCTATCAAAACAACGTGAACCAACAGATGACAGAGGGGGGAGAATACACCTACACCCAGGATGGAGGGGGTCAGGACGGCTACCCCTACCAGACGGACTACCCTCCACAGGAGGAGGATGCTGCTAGCGATGCCACAGAGGGCGCGGATGACGACGAGCAGATGTACGAGGGCGAGTACCAGGGCGTCCCCCATCCAGATGAGATCAAGGAGGCGAGGCGGGCGGCTCGGATGGAGGCCAGGAGGAAAGCCCGCATGGCCAAAGAGCAGGAGGAGGAGGAGGAAAACCTGCCAGAGCAGTACGAGGCCATCATGGAGGAATGTGGCCACGGACGCTTCCAGTGGATGTTGTTCTTCGTGCTGGGTCTGGCACTGATGGCTGATGGCGTGGACGGCTTCGTGGTGGGCTTCGTCATGCCCAGTGCTGAGAGGGACATGTGCATATCCAACTCCGACAAAGGGCTGCTGGGTAAGTGACAGCAAAGGAGAGAAAAATGGAGGTTTGAACAAAGTCATTTACACATCCACTTTTTGAAAATGCTCAGAGGAAGGGCTGGGCCAATCACAGCAGCACGTAGGCTGCAGACGGGTTCAACAGGCCGTGTTAGGCATTACCTATTAGAGCTGATGCAGAGTCCTTTGAGCTCCACAAAATATGTGTGTGTGACGTTTCAGAGCAAACACCTAGCTGTGGGAGTGTCACCCACCTGGGGGAGGGGCTACTGCCCTTTGTGATGTCATGAAGGGAACATCTCCAAACGGTCTGTTTGAGCAGGCAGAAGACGGAGAGGATGGACTTGTCTCATCATTGGGGGGTTTGGAGACTAGAGACACATGTTAGAGTGACGTTTAGCATATAAGCATGCTAACAGTTGCACATGTTATTATTTTTCCATCCCATCACAGACTGTATAAAACACAGATACTGTTCACTGGTTTCTGAAGCTTGAAGTGTTACAAAGCTGAACGTTGGCGGTCGCCATATTGGAAATGATTTAACAACTTTTGGTTAATCTTGAAATAGGCGCTGGTGCTGGAGTGGGCTGGTTTGGTGAACTTTGGCTTAATGCTGTAAAGACGTACACACTTCTCTCCAGACGACCTCGACCTGCTGACGGAGTTACAGGGTCGTCAGTCGATGTTCATACTTTAAGTGTTGCTGGAGTGTTTTCACATCCTTTAACCTCATGGTGATGCTAAGCTAAAGAAGCTGTGAACAGAAACACACCTGGATGTACTCTGATATTTAATGAGGAAGCACCTGAAGGATGCTGAGATATTTATGTCCAGACCAGAGTGATAAAGAAGACAGTCTGCTCGTGCAATCCCTCGAGCTAGCAGCTAGCATGGCTGAAAACAGATTTAGCCAGCACAACCTTCCAGAACAGATATACAGCCTTCTGGAAACCTGGGTGTCGAGCTAATTACAATCATCTGTTGAAGAGTTCTTTATCTTTTCCCAGAATGGAGGAAGTCATCAGTGAAATCATCTGCTGTCGTGCTTGGCTGAAGCTAAATGCTGCATATGTTTGGCTGTGGATGGCACACGCAGACCGATGCGTCACACAGACACGTCTCTCCCCCGCAGTGGGACACATTAGGGAGCTCCGATCTTTGTATGCAAATGCAAATGATGCTCCAAACCAACACAGTGTGTCCCATTAGAGGAGGGGTCCACTGAGGCACCATGAAAGTGAAACCTGGTTATCATGTGAAGGTTGCTAGATGCCAGAGCTCCTGCTAATTGTTTAACCAAACAGGGAAGGGGCTATTGGTGTACTTTACATTATGAATAAACTGCATAATATGCCACATATAGCCTGCATGCTAAAGATGTTCCAAATGTTTTTATCACTGCAGTAAAGATGCCAAAGCCCTATTCTGACATCTGTATGCAGCTAAGACTCAACTTATTGGCAAATGTTCCTCGAAGCGTCTGTTCCTCACAAAGCCCCTCACCTTTTTCCCCCGGACTCGTGTTTAGCCGGGCGATGTGGCAGATTGCTCATCGCTCATCTCATTTTAACAACAGGCTCCTGGGATAAGGCAGTACAAGAGATTGATGAGGAACCCAGTGGTGATTGTATTCAGTGTGTGTTCTCAGGCTAATACGGAGCATGTTGCAGCAGTCAGAGAGCCCGGCGGCCTGCAGCGCCCGGTGCAGAGCTGTCAGATACGCTTCAGGCCTCCGACAGGCTGCGGTAGCAGGACGAAGGCCTGGCGAAAATGAAATCCCAGCATCTTTGCAGAACAGGAGGGAGGGGCTGATGGTTGGCTGAGAATATGAAGTAGATGTGCAGAATGATCGGCTGTGATTCATGCTCATGCTCTGTTCAGTGCACTCACAGAAGCAGAAATGTGTTCAATCTTAACCCGAGTCCTGGATCGCTTATAGACTCCCAAACGTTTTGTCAAAAAGAGGAGGGTGGGTGCTCTCACCTTTAACGCTGCCCTTATGCTTTGATTCATAGAGTGAGAGTGCAGACTTTGTTTTCATTGCAGACATTTCACTTACATTCTCCTCGCTCACTCTTTCTTGCAATGCAGCACATTGTCGAGTAAACCTGCAATTGCAATTTAAAGGTCATGCATAAATTATAAGGCGGTGTTATGAAGCTTCTCTGCAGCTGCCTGAAGAATAAGGTCGTCGATTTTTGATGCTTTCTGGCATTTAGTATTATTATTATTATTATGTTGTGTTTTTGCACAGTACACCCTGAAGAAATCGCTTCATTCAAGCATTTTGCTGCAGTTCTTCTCTTCACGAGTCCTTTCTGGAGATTATTCGTTTCACTGTTATGTAGCTACTGCTCCAAGTCTTTTATTTGTTGGCATGTAAAACAAAAATCACTGGTTTAACCCTCAGAAATATCTCAGGCAGTAACAAGCCAAAGTGAATGAAAACATCTTAAAACAACAGTCTGTAATTGGTCCAAATGTTTTCAGCTCTCTGTAAGTCTGTCAGCAGGTGGAGCTGGTGTTTACGGCGCTCGCTCACACAGCAGCCTTCAGATACAAAGCAGCCAGTTAGCCCGTCTCTGTTTGATAGGACGGCTGAGAGGACGAGGACAGAGAGAGACAACATCCCTGCAGATATTATTCAGAGCAGATCCACACGTCACGTTAGCATGTAACGTTAGCGGCGTCTTCATTGTCTCGTGTTTACCGGCTGCAGGAAGTCGATTCATTGATATAAATAAATCAATGAATCCATCTCACACAGAAAAGTCGTCTCTACAAGGAGCTGCAGGCAGATTTGTGATATTACTGACTCTGGTTAGTGGAAACATTCTGCTTGTTACCAGATGGACATTGAGGGACAATCACACCAAACTGAATTCCAACGTCGATGCATTAAGTTACGAAGTGAAAACACTTGTGTTTACTGTCTGATTAATAACGTGTTCGTGCACCTTATCATCAGGTAACACGGAGGAGGACGAGTGTCCTGCTGCAATCCTAACATCTCGGCCTCACTTTGAGGAAGAGGCCGTGTCGTCCATCTTTTCATTCGATCTACGTCTGTGCTTGTCTGGAGGATCTGAGCTCTCCAAAGTTTTAATTATGCAGAGAACGTCGGCTCTTCTCACGCTGCAAGAAAACATCCCTACAAAGGATTCAGTCCCCAGTTTGCTCAAGGACACTTTAAGATGCGGACAGAAGTGCGTTGCCGCAGGGCCTGATCGCGACCTTCACCTCAGACCTTCAGCTCTCTACTCACGAGGCCGCCCTGTCAACCTGTCCGCAATCATATCCAAAGCATCCACATGGCCTTAAGCAACAACCAGGCCCAGATATAAGTGACATGTTAGCCTTGACTCTTTGTCTCCCGCTGCCCTCAGCTGAGATGTGCAGCTCGGTGTGTGTGGAGCGCCGGGGCATTTGGAGAGTCCAGTAATCCACAGGGAAGGTGCACACTATGGCTCCACGTGCCATTAAGCTGCTTAGTCACACTGTAATTAGGGCTGTGCGTAGTAAAAACACGGAGCAGGCAGGAGGTATGGGAGGTTTTAAACAGGTTGTAGGTTTGAGTCCTGACTGTGAGAGAGGACATATATATTCTTCATAATATCCCCCCCTTCTGCAGAGTCACGTAAAGGCAGAAGATAATCATTATAATCTCCTGGGTGGCATGATGGCCGGCACATTCAGCTCACAGTTATTGTCGTAGAGCAAAAATAAATTACAGAGCAGACTTCCCTCCAAGTGCATTCTGGGAGAGGCTCCAGCCTGCCGTGGAAATCTGCAAGAAAATGTGACAAAATCATTTCTCCATTAATAAAAGATGCAATCTAATAACATGGAAATGTAAAGACAATGACAGCGGAGACACATCTCATGTGTGATCAAAGCCCGAGCTCGATGGAGAAATAACGGACGTGAAGCGCTTTGACCTTCACATGTTCATGAAGCATATTATCAGTCTAGGTGTATTTTTCCTGGTAGCTTATTACTCTCTGAAAAACTGATAAAGAAAGAAGCATCAAGCTGAATTACTGTACAAAATGTGATGATTTCCTGCTTCCTGCGTGTTCATACGAGGGTGAAGGGAGCCCCCTGGTGGAGAGTGTGATTATTGAAACACCATGTTTAAAGGTCAAGTGCTTCATAATGAGGTTGCTGCTTGCTTGTCTGTTGTTGCAGGTCTGCTGGTGTATGTGGCCATGATGGTGGGGGCGCTGGTGTGGGGGGGTCTGTGCGATAAGATGGGGAGGAGGAAGTGTTTGATCTACGTCCTGACCATCGACCTCGTCTTCTCCTTCCTGTCGTGCTTCGCTCAGAGTTACGGATTCTTCCTCTTCTTCAGGTTCTGCTCCGGCTTTGGGTGAGACTCCCCCCCCTCCCCCCCCACACACACACACACACACACACACACCTTAATGAAGACCCTGTTTGTTATTGATATCCGTCATTATTCAGACTCCATGCTGCTAATTAAAACCAGCTGCTTGTAATCGGAGGTCTTTATGTCTCTCTGCCGTCGTCAGCGACTCTGAGCTGTGCACGGATTGATTCTGCAGCTTTTAAACACACATTTCTTTTTGATAATGACTGCAGCCTGCAATATTGCTGTTTCAGCTCTTTGCTGAGACAAAGTGCACGAGGTCAGCAAACTCAAACTGGTCCTCTGTGAGTCCCGGTCCAGTCAGTGACACGCACATCTGCAGAGGAAGAACTGTGCACGTGAGACGACAACAAATCCTGATTTCTCATCGCAGACTTTTATACCTTATCATTTATTTATTTATTTATTTATTTATTCACGGGGTAATCCAGCTGCTCAGACTTCTTAAAGGACTGAATGCTTTAAAGGGGACGTATGGTGAAAAATCTAATTGTACAGTTTTAACCTGAGTGTCATTGAGCCATATGTCAATAAATCATCCAGTCCTTTCTAATGGTCTCCCCTTGTGATGTCACAGTGGGATCTTCCCCTGGTATCTCCTCCCAGTTTTTTCTTCTCTCAACAGAGGAGTGATGATTGAATTTAAAGACACACACACACACACACACACACACACACACACACACACACACACACACACACACAGACACACACACACACACACACACACTGCTGTACCTGCAACTTAAAGCTGCTGTGACTTGAATGTGTTCAGTCTCGTTTGATCAGCTACAGTCCTCGTGACGCTCTCTGTCCTCCCAACATCCCCGGCTCTTCAGCTGTCCGCTCGAATAAAGTATCTTTTCTTCATTGAGAGACAGGACAGAGGTCAGAGGTCAGAGGTCAGGGAGAGAGACTTCTGTACACGGGGCTCGTGCACTCACCACTAAGCGACCAACGCCACATATAGTCTTTAAAAAGTGATATGTGATGTTTTGACAACAGCAGATTTAAGATGGATGATATAAAGTTTCGTCCTGCAGGATCGGCGGCTCCATCCCCATAGTGTACACATACTTCACTGAGTTCCTGCAGATGGACAAACGAGGAGAACATCTGAGCTGGCTCTGCATGTTCTGGATGCTGGGAGGCCTGTACGCCTCCTTCACTGCCTGGGGCATCATCCCTCACTACGGTAACACACACACACACACACACACACACGGGAGTGGAGGGGGCTGGAGGTGTGAAGCTGGAGGAGAGCAGAGCTGCACATTCTTCCTTTAACAGTCAAATCTTTGAGTCATTGTAAATATTGCAGCGTGTAGAGTGACGTCTGTTCTGACACCTTCCGAACACACGTCTCAAAATACAACAACACAAATATCCCATGTTGTCGCTGAAAGTCTCATTTTGACAGTATTGTTTTTGTGACCTGTAAAGATTCCTCACAGGAGCTTTAAATACTCAGACTTGATTTCCACTCCATGACTTCCTAGGTTGGGGCTTCGCCATCGGTACAGAGTTCCAGATCCACAGCTGGAGGATATTCGTCTTCGTGTGTCTCTTCCCGGCGCTGGCTGCTCTGATCGGGGTGGTGTTCATGCCGGAGAGCCCTCGGTTCCTGCTGGAGGTCAGACCCGATGACCTCACACTAAGAGACAGGAAAACATGCTTTACAGATCTGCTTCAGCTGCAAAACAAAGATACACACAGCGACACATGTCAGATTAAAAATAACAACCACAGCGCTGTAAGTGAGCATCAAGCTGTGATTGGTTTAAAAGCGTCGAGTCATCGTCCCCCCTCGGTAACATCCCACTGCTGTGCAAAGGTAGCAAAAGGCTGCTAAGAAGCCACCAGAACACCACCCACCCTGTTTCCCCTCCAGGACATTGTCAGGCCTGCGACCACATGTGGTGTTGTGTTTGTGTGTTACAGCAGTGCTGCTCCGCCGCGTTCATCTCACACACTCCCAAATTATCACACATCTCGCTGTCCGATAGGAGGGCGAGCACCCCATGGGAACGCTCTTACACAACGGAGACCCTCTGCAGTGTAGATGAGAGATGTGTTGTTGTTGTTTTCAGAACGCACGACATGACGAGGCGTGGATGGTGCTGAGAAACGTTCATGACACCAACTGGAAGGCCAAAGGAGAGCCGGAGAGGGTTTTCACCGTAAGCTGTTTTAATCATCAGCGACTGCTTCGCCTTTCATAGTCTCTGCATCTAAAGCTCGTCTTATACTCATCCCTCTCTCCTCTTCTGAAGGTGACCAACATTAAGACTCCACAAACTCAGGAGGACGAGTTCATAGAGATCCAGAGCGATACTGGAACCGCCTTCCAGCGCTGGACGGTCAGACACATGACCATGCTGCAGCAGGTCCGAACATCTGGGAACTCAAACCAGCTGACAAGAGCTTCCAGTTTGTCTGTTTTGTTGTAGATGTGTAATGATTCTCTCTGCGTCCCTCTCTCAGGTGATGGCTAACATCATGTCGTTGTCAGCTCCAGAGCTCAGACTGCAGGGCCTCTTCCTGGTGATCATCTGGTTCTGCATGGCCTTCAGGTACAGACTGTGTTTAGTTTGCAGATCCACCATCAGATTTTAAGGGTTAGAAAAGCTCACTTGGTTGAGAGTGAGTCTCTGCCTCAAGCGAAGGAGTTCAAGTGTCTCAGGGTCTCGCGAGATTGACAGGTGGGTTGGTGCAGGACCCTGTGACCTCAAAGAATAAGATCGCTGATACGAGCAGGTAGAACGAATGTCCTGCTGAGGGTGTCGGGCTCAGCGTCAGAGACCGGGTGCGGAGTCAGCTGAGCTGCATCTGATCAGGATGTCACCGGGCATGTCTAACTGGGAGGAGACCCCGGGGTAGACCCAGAGCTGGCTGAAAGGATTACGTACCCGGTGTGGGGACACCTTGGGGACCAGGCCCCGGATGAGAGAAGATAATGGACAGGTGTATGGATGAAGGTGTTTTCGGCCATGGTGCTGGAAGAGTACCGACTGAAGCAAGAAGCTGAAAAGGTTCCTCTGAGCGGGCTTCTAGGAACTGAATTCATTCAGTTTTTAGTAACTCTTGCATTGCAAGTTGAGTTGATGTGGAATCATCAAGAGGGGATGAGATCCAGCAAGTCCTTGAACGATTTAAAGGTTCCTGCAGTCCGTGAACACCTCGTATGTCCTTTACAAACCATGAAACTGTTATATTAGAAAACGTCTCCGAGCCTGAGCTCATCTGATGAGAAGTTAAACCCATCAGTCAAAAGTTTAAAAGTTTAAAAGTGATCTGTGTGTTTCAGCTACCACGGCCTGGGAGTCTGGTTCCCTGATATGATCAAGTACATGCAGTACGAGGAGTACGAGTCCAAGGTGCGAGTGTTTCACCGAGAGCGGGTCGAACGTTTCCACTTCAACTTCTCTCTGGTCAACCAGATCCACCGCGAGGGCGAGTACATCCATGACAAGTACGTTTCCTCGACATCGTCAAAGACTCAAATCTACTCAGACCTCTTCAAAGTCTCCACCTCCCTCTTCTTCTCTCCTCTAGGTTTGCTAACATCGAGATCAAGTCGGTGAAGTTTGAGGATTCTTTATTTGAGAACTGCTACTTCGAGGACATCAGGTCAACCAACACCTTTTTCGAGAACTGCACCCTGAAAAACACCGTCTTCTATAACACAGGTATTTAAAAAGGCAAAACAAGGCTCTCTTCTTTTCACTTCCAAAAATCATCTTCACCAAAAGTCCAAATCTAGAAAAAGAGAAAACAAGGCAGAAGGAGAACATGTGACACAGGAAGGTCAGTATTAGACGTGATGATCTGGAGCCAACAGGAGTGTATACACGCCACCTCTATGATCTCCGTGCTCATAATTCACCTGTTCACCACTCTGTTGTTGGTGTTGTCACTCCGTTGAACTACAGCTAGCATTGATAGAAAGTAGCATTGCATAGCGCTCCTCCTGTCTGACAGGGATGCAGATGTGAAAGTAGCTTGAGGCTAACGCTGCATTCATGTCGTCTGAGAAAGGTCCCAGTTTCCAAGATGGAAAATCGCTTGTTAATAACTGTTGTCATGGGCGATATACCACGGCCTGTATCCAATCAAATAACTCCTCCTGGTCACGCATTGAGTCACCGACTCTGACCTTAGGCTGACCCCATTAAGACCCTCTAATTAATATTGTTGATGTTATGTCCTCTCGTGTGTCCTCCAGACCTCTGGCAGGAGAAGTTCAAAGACTGTAAGCTGGAGAACACCACCTTCCTCCACCCAAAGAAAGGCTGCCACCTGAACTTCCAGGAAGAGAACGACATCATCATCTACATGGTCAGCTTCCTGGGCAGCTTGGCCGTGTTGCCTGGCAACATCATCTCAGCGTTGTTCATGGACAAGATCGGACGAATCAGAATTATAGGTGACTTCTGGTCAACAGTGTGTGTGTGTGTGTGTGTGTGTGTGTGTGTGTGTGTGTGTGTGTGTGTGTGTGTGTGTGCGTGTGTGTGTGTGTGTGTGTGTGTGTGTGTGCGTGCGTGTGTGTGTGTGTGTGTGTGCAGTCGTTGCTCAGACGGTCTCGTTCTCTCTCGTTTCAGGCGGTTCCATGTTGGCGTCCTCGGCCTGTACTTTCCTGTTGCTGCTGAGTTTCAGCCAAGGAGCTGTTATATGTTGGCAGTGTCTCTTCTATGGAGCCAGTGTGGCGGCCTGGAATGGATTAGAGGTCATATCTGTTGAACTCTATCCCTCTGCGAAAAGGTGCAGTAAAAGATGATCCCACCTTTTATCTAATCTCCAATTCCAGGAGCTATTTCTCTGTCTCACTTTATTCCAGTGGTCACCATTTTCCACTGATGTTAAGTCTTTAGTGGCTTACGGGTTACAGGTCGCCGGTTTCCCAGCACGTTCGATGGAGTGAGTCTGACACACACACCGATAAGATTCAGTTCAAATAAAGCAGGATATGAGGAGTCATCATGTGGAACCAGGTTTCACTTAAAACAACAGATCCTGAAGACCATTAACTGTCGCTCTGCCCCCTAGTGTTTAAAATGAGTACTTCAGTCTACATTCTAAACACTGAGGATATCACACACACAACAGTCTCACACAAAGTTTCTTTGTCTAACTTCTCATTGCATAGATTTTTTTATTGCTCTTATTATTGCAGTGATCCAATCTCACTCACAGAAAACGACTTGCATTGTCCACATGTATTCATTTCCCCGGTCAGCCTCTCATCTGTCGTCTTTGTGTCTCTGCAGAGGGACGGCCTTCGGTATCCTCAATGGAATCTGCAAGTTTGCAGCCATCCTCGCCAGCTTCATCTTTGCAGCCTTCATCGGCGTCACCAAGATCGTTCCCATCTTCCTGGCCTTTGCCGCCCTCGTCTGCGGCGGTCTGGTGGCTCTCAAGCTGCCCGAAACCCGGGAGAAAATCCTCTCTTGAAAAGCCAAACTCCTGCAACCTCCCAGGCCGGCCCAAACGCAGCACAGCTCTGAGAGAAATCTAACCGGGGAACGAGTCAGCTAGAACTGAAAAGGAAAGAGGAGTAATGAAGGCGGAGCTGTGCTGGCTGTGTGTTTGAGTCCGCCATGGTTACATGATTACAAATGTTGAACACCCTTCTGGTTGCCTATGTGAACCTGTGGTTGCTTTCTACTCCCTCTGTAAGCTCCTCAGGCCGCCCAGCGTTCCTGTACCATGATGTGAAACCTGTGTTTGTCATTTGCGTTGCCCATCCTTCTGTCTCACACACACACACACACACACACACACACACACAGCGTAGAAACGTTTGTTTTGTTTGAGGTTTGTTGTAAAAAGAAAGATTATTATGAGATGAAAACGTGTCTGTATTTGAAGGTGTTGTAGTTCATTTGACCATGTTGTGCTTTGAGTTCATCCCCTGTTGGAAAATAAAGCAAAGAGAGAGAGAGAGGACTTTAAAGTGACGGCTTGTTGTGTTCACTGCCAAGGCTCCGCAGCGATATACCTGCTGGATTCATGTTATTCAGAAAAACACCTCTTTCCTTTTGATCCCCTCTTTATTCACTCTGCACCGTCCTGTGTTTTATGTTGAAAGTTGATTTTAGTTTATGTGTTTTTTTTCTTACCGACTCCTTCGCTGTTCACGTCGGATCAAACCTGATCAGCCGACCGGACTCGCTTCCCGTTTGTCTTTTTTTGTTCTTTGGCATCGACCGAGACGTCTTGTCAGTTCTGAAAGGAAGAATGTGCGACTTCTTGATCCGGTAGATGTCGCCCTCGAGCTCCAGAATGAAATCAAAACAAACTTCTGTTAGGCCACGCCTCCTCCGTACTGAAGCCTCCGCTCTCCTCCAGAGACACGGAGGAGTTTAGCACAAACGGCTTGTTTTCTTAGCATGCTAATGTTAGCGTTCTTCAGTTAGCTGGTAGCTTGTCAGCATGCTACTGCTAGCGCTCTTTAGTTAGCTGGTAGCTTGTTAGCATGCTACTGTTTGCGCTCTTTAGTTAGCTGGTAGCTTGTTAGCATGCTACTGTTAGTGCTCTTTAGTTAGCTGGTAGCTTGTTAGCATGCTACTGTTGGCGCTCTTTAGTCAGCTGGTAGCTTGTTAGCATGCTACTGTTAGCGCTCTTTAGCTAGCTGGTAGCTTCATGTAAACTGACACAGACTGATGTAAAAACTCTTCATCAAATAATCAGTGAGTATGTTCTTCTTCTTCTTCTTGACTCAAACAGCTTTTATACACAAGGGGAGGAGCCGGCCGTCCCGTCCATGTAAACACAGCTCTGACAACAACACAGCCAGCAGGACTCCAGCTTCTCCCTCACTGGAGACAGTCAGGACTCACACACACATTCACACAGAGAGAGACTGGAGTTATTTATGTGGACGTGTCGCACGTTCTTCCTTTATTCGTAGCGTTGGTTCTGTAGACGGTTCTAACGTAGGATCAGAGTCACATCTTGCCATGACGACGTTTAAGGA